>NC_048306.1:4489025-4597688 GCF_013100865.1 Trachemys scripta elegans | reverse complement strand
CCCCCCCCTCATCCCCGGGCTGAGGTGAGAGACCCGGGCCTGCCCCCCCCTCATCCCCGGGCTGAGGTGAGAGACCCGGGCCTGCCCCCCCCCCTTCCCCGGGCTGAGGGGAGAGACCCGGGCCCGCCCCCCCCTCATCCCCGGGCTGAGGTGAGAGACCCGGGCCTAGTGGCCCTCCCACCCCCGCAGTCCATAGCAACGGCACTGGAACAATTTATATGGTGGGGGTGCTGAGAGCCATTGAACCAAACGCTATATACGATGTAAACCACTTCAAGCCGGGGGGGTGCAGTAGCCGCCCCCTCCCTCGTATCTATAATCCATAAACTCGGGTTGAGCGACTTTGGCCTGGCGTGTGCTCAGTCCCGGTCTCAGGTGAGATGGGGGCCCTGCCGTGGCATCTTCCTACCATCCAGTGGCTTGTCTTCTCCATGTTTGAGAGGAAGCTATGGGTTTTGATGGTTGCTTCCCTCCCGTCAGGTGAGGGGATGGATCTAATGGATCCATCAGCCCGTCTTGATGCTTATTCAACTGATCCTTATTCCAGCTTGAGTACAGTCTCCAGCTAGGAGAATGTCCACAAGTGGCTCCTCCCAACCATGATGCAGTGCGCTGTGCAATCAGGAGTTCCATAATGCTTTGGGCTAGCCCTGAAATGGGCCAATTATACGGTGTTTTTGTGGGGTGCACTAAGCCTTTGGATGAGCAAGCAAGGCAGGCACTCCCCTTCCATACTGTCAGTAGTTGCTTCACTTTTTGTTGCTGCTTATGGACAACTAATTCCATATAATTCCCCAGGTTCTCCACGTAGGTTAGGCTCAGTTTAACTGTAACCTCTTTAAACCTTTTGTATAAACCCTAGTTGGGGGAAGTAAGAGTGTGAGTCCCAGCCTAGCGTCTGCTTGCTAATCTCAGTCCTGGGGACTGATCTGCTGAATACCACACCGTAATTAGAAATGTGTAACCAAACCTTTTCTGAAGATTATATCTGTAGCTGTTTTTTTTTTTTTTTAAGACTTAAGGAAGATGGGTGTCTACAAAAGGCCCCTGAGCAGTTTAACAAAAAACACTAGCGTTTCAGATACTGAAAAGTAGAATGAGACCACTAATTTCACTCAGCTAGAGAGAAACTTGAGTCTAGCTCTTCAAAGATGACATGCTAGTATCCCCCATGCCCTTACCTTTAGTTTTTGAAGTAATACTCCAATTAAAATGGGAAAATGTCAGTATCTTGAAAAATGTAATACAAAAAGATTGTATAACTGATGTGTGCCTTAAGTTAAAGTAACTATTGTAATCTCTTTCAGTGATAATTCACAGGTTTTTCAGCCTTATGTGTTGCGAACCCGCAGGAACAGTACAACGGTTATGAACCGTCACAGTATGGTAAGTAATCTTAAACACAGTGTTCACACCTCAACAATGTGTAATTGAGTGAGGGGAAATAAAAAGTTTAAACTTCATTTAAAGCTGTACTGAAATATTCTTATGGACCTCCTGGCTGGAAAATGGATTTCTTTTAATTACTTGCACATTTCCTCTGAAAAATAAGACATTTTCTAGATGTAAGCAGGATACCTCACAAAGCGTATTACTGATTAATACCCTGTCTTTTTGTTTTGGTTAAAATTGCCTGTAGTTGGGATACCATAACAGAGTGGAACCCAGCATCTCTTCTGGTCTCAAAGCTCAATGCATGGAATTTGCCTGTGGGAAAGAGTAATTGCAGTCTCATTTTAAAATAACCTTGAACAGTTGAACTGTGTCTAAAAAACAACACCCCAAAAACCTTCCATTTACTTGACCCTCTGGTAGGGTGACTAGAGCTAGAGGTGGACAGCTGGCTTCACAGGATCAGATTAAGAGAAGGTAATTTTAAAGTAATTCATATGCTGAATGTTACTCTACTCATTACTGTTTAGGGCTTTCAGCATACAGTCCTGTAATTTATTTCACTTTTCAAAGAAGTTTGTAGGTCACTCTTACGTGTTTCCCAGTCAGTTGTTAACTTGGACAAATCACGGAAAATATCATTACTGTTTTTCAGCTAAAATCATTTTCTTTTTCCTGTTTTTATAGGAAGTAAACAGGGCTTTGGAGCTGTGCTCCAAGCAAAAACCTACAGCTCCACTGCTCTGGAGCTGCTCCAGGGCTTTGGAGCGGAGCCTGGAAGTAAAGATTAGGTCTTGGTTCTTTAGAGAGGTTATGGGACTCAAAAGGTCCTAAAAATCTATAAAATATCTATTGCCTCTGTCTTGCATTCAACCTAGGAAAAGAGTGACAGAATTCTGGTTCTAAACTTTTAGTTATGGAGCTGTCACTTCACTGTCTGCCCTATGCTTAATATTGTTAGTAATCATAGTAAATACTTATTTTATGATAATGCCCAAAGCCCTCGATTAGATCTATGTGCTGTACAGACCTAGCTACAAGACAGCCTTTGCCCCAAAGGGGTTAAGTTTACTGCAAAGGGCTATTTCCAATATTTAAATTCCCTACAACTTTTCCCACTGGCACGTCTGAAAATTTGTGATACCATTTGATTTGACTTCGTCTCTATAGATTATCTGAGATAAATTATTGGGTTTAAGGTTTGTGAACAAAATCTTACCACTTTTAAGTACAAAGTTAATTTTGTAATGTTCTAACTCAGTAGCTCTCAACCTTTTCAGACTACTGGACCCTTTTCAGAAGTCTGATTTGTCTTGCGTACTACTCACTTAAAAACTACTTGCTTACAAAATCAGACGTAAAAATATAAATGTCACAGCACACTGTTACTGAAATTGCATACTTTCTCATTTTTGCCATATTATAGAATAAATCAATTAGAATATAAATATTGTACTTACATTTCAGTGTATAGTCCATAGTGCCGTATAAACAAGTCATTGTCTGTATGAAACTTTTTAGTTTGTACTGACTTGGCTAGTGCTTTTTATGTAGCCTGTTGTAAAACTAGGCAAATATCTAGATGGGTTGGTGTACCCCCTGAAAGACATCTGCGTACCCCCAGGGATATGCATAACCCTGGTTGAGAACCACAATTCTAACTCGTGCTCACATTCTTATTGCAGTGCCCCACCTTTCTCAATAGCTAGTGCTCTCTTCTTACCAAGGTCAACTATCATCTTACTACAATGTGGTCTGAGTTCTGAGCACTTATTGACACTTGGCTATCTTAATTCTAATTTAAAGAGAACATAGGTGACTGAGAATAGGCTGTATGCAGACTACTGATTTATGATTGAGAAGTGGATGTTTACTCTTTTCTAGTTGCTGTCATCATCTCCAATTCGAATCCCTAGCAGCAGACTTCATCAAATCAGAAGGGTAAATTGCATTATTCTACTTCAGATGTGATATTTTATCAAAACATTTAACTTTTCCTTCTCTTCATGCAGTATTTGATATGGAAATGACACTGCTGGCATTCCTTCTCCATTAGATCAGTTTAGCTCTGTTTCATCCCCTAACCTACAGTGTCACCTACAGTCTGGAGTGGTGTCCTCCCAGGGCTTGTTCTTTCTTCATATTGAAGTGCTTCAGCACTTATCAAGCTATTGTTATGATCTAGATATGGGGCTCTGGGATGAACAGGGAGAAGTGGTGAGTTGGGATGGATGACAGGCCTTTTCTTCTGGAGTGTTACTCCTGCTTGTTTAAATTCTAAAGGCAGATGACTGAACTAGGAAGAGTTCATTCAGCTTTGAGTACCATGATGAACTAAATATTGTTGCAAAGCTTATAGCGCTTATCTTCTGCAGGAGGAAGGAGTGGATTTAATGAACAGAGAAACAGCACATGAAAGGTGAGTGTGACAAACTAAATAAAAAAGTAGCCAGACTTGTCATCTTTGTAGCCACTGATGGGATTTTTTGTGTTTTAGGGAAGTGCAAACAGCAATGCAGATAAGCCAGTCATGGGAGGAAAGCTTGAGTCTGGTAATCTCTTTACAGATGTTTAAATTTTTTATTCTACTTCTACACTTAACCATTGGATTTAAGGAAAAAGTAGAAATAACTTGGGAAATAATTTTAGAAAACATAAGTTTAGTGTTCTAGTTGCTCCACTGATTTGGCCATTGAAATGTTGTGGCTCAGGTTGTAAGGCAACGTACTATGTCAGCTTAAATTTTGTATTTACAGAGTGACAATGACTTGGACAAGTCCGAGAAATCTTCCTCTCCAAAGAGAATAGACTTCATCCCAGTTTCCCCAGCACCTTCACCCACCCGAGGAATAGGGAAGGTAGGATAAATGAAGAACAAGAAAGAAAACACAAATTTCAGATTAAGATAAATTGCAAAGGATTTTTTTTAAACTCCCCAAACTAATTTACTGTTTTTAAAGAAAAAAGTCTATAACCATTGTTAAATCTAACTACTGTTGACTTTTCTCAATATCTAAAACTTACTACTAAGCCTGCAAAATCTGACCTGCTGGTTCCTTCACCATGCTGAGTGACTTCAGCAGCTGCATTTTGTGTGCTTTGGGGAGGGAAGATGCTAGGGAGGCGGCTGTGGTAATCAAGTTGAAGGCCTGGATGAGATCTTAAGCTGTCTAAACAGAAAGAAAAGGATGGATCTTAGAAATACTGTGGAGGAAGCAGCAAGATTTGGATACAAGCTGTATATGTATGGAGGAGAGAGAGGGAGGAGTCCAAGATCCCAATTTACAGATCTGAGTGCTGGGAAAGGTGATGGTGTCAGCAGTGGCAGCTTGGGGTCTTTGGAGCCTTTTTGGGAGGAAAGATTAGGAGTTCAACTGTGGCCATGTTAAGTTTAAATGGATGGCCCTTTCCCTTTAGTCTGCGTTGTTCCTGGGTCTCTTCATTTCAGACCCGGGAAGGGTGGAGTGGAGACAAAGACCCTCCCCATAGCACCACTTTTTTTCCCCCCAGTGAGAATCCGATAGAGGTTGAGGTGGACATCAGCAACCATGTTTACTTCTTGGCCTTGTCTTTATTAAAGTTAATCACATTCTTCCGTGGTTACTGTATCATGGAAGCTCAACCAATGTTAGCACTCACACTATTGCTAGTGTAGAACAGCCACAATATTTTTACCACTGTCAGGGAAACCTGCTCTAAGCAGTGCTGGTGTATGTGATGGCTGTTTGTCTGGATAGTAGTGTTTGTACGGGGAGGATTACAACTGTCTCAAAGCAAACTTGACAAACATCAGTGTGCATGCAGCTCCTTGGGCTGAGTTCAGCTGCAGGAGCACAGAATGGATGCAAAGAGTCAAACTCTGTGTTGCCAAATTCATGTTACAATTTTTTTCAATACGAGAAAAATATATGGAGTATTTTAAATAAGCATGGGTTGGTTTTTGGAGCATGGTTTAAAGATTAATATAGTCCTCTGAACTGATGCTTTTAGAAAGAAGGGCAGAACAGGGACCAAATCCTATTTGGATAACATGCTTCTTTCTCTGTCTTAACTTTTGATTTCAGAGTTTTTATTTTGAAGTATTTTGACTGTTAATTTGAATGAAGTGATGCTTTTAGAATATTTTGTAAATTCAGTTTTACAGAGCTCTTGGATTTGGTTTTAATTTCCTGTTAAAGCTTCCAGTAGGTTATTGTATTGTTGGCCTTGTTACTTTCACTGGGGGTTTTGGTTGGGGTGGGAAAAAGTATTGATTACTTAAAAAGGAAGTTGCAGAAGTATTTTACTGTGTAATTCTTTTCCCAGCAATGTTTTTCACCATCCTTACAAATGTTTGTGAGTAGTAATGGATTACCTCCAAGTCCTATTCCTAGTCCGACAAGGCGATTCTCAAAGTAAGTCAAATTGTCTCAAAGTAACAAATGCATACTGACCTAGTTTCAATAGTAGTCTGGCAGTTTAAGACAGTTCAGTGTTAAAATGCAGGCCTGGAAATTGGTTTGAAGCAATTTTCATTTGTGATCTCAACTAGAATCCATTAATAAAGTGACTTCTGGATGGTTCTAGTTTTGTCCTGCTTTAAAAGGTGGCTGAAGTTTCCTTTCAATATTTTGTCAACAGGTCATCTTTAGAGCTTTTTTTAAACTGCCCTGATGTTGAAATTAGAGACTCCACCATTGCGCCCCACACCCCCAAAATCTTTGAACGTTAAACTTTGCAAGAGGAAGTTGAATGCTAGCGTTGTTTGAATTCTCTTTTTAAATTTAGATTAGACTGGGTCCTTCATAGAGAATCTTTAAACCCCCCAGATGTATACAAGCAGTATTATATCTAACTTACAAATGGATAAAATGAGGCTGACTTTCCATAAGTAAAGATAAATTAAATGGCCTACCAAAGATCATTTGGTAGATATCCTTCTCTAAGGAAACACAACACCTTTCAAAAGTTAACTTTTCTGTTTAACTACAGTATCAGACTCCCAATTGCCTAAGTGTTTGAACTGCACAGAACTGTTTTTAAAACAGGAATTCAGTTTTTAAAATGTGATTGTATATTGGTTTAGTATGTAAAACATTTTGTTCAAGCTTAAATTTTTTAGAATGTATTGATACCAGTCTTGGCTCTTTTAGCAGGAGGAGTCAGAGTCCAATCAATTGTATCAGGCCCAGTGTTCTTGGTCCCATTAAAAGGAAAGGTATGTTTAAATACTTCTGATATTTTAGAGATGTTGTGAATTGTAGTCACTAGATAGACTTTCTGCCCTTAAATCCTAATGTTAAGCTAAGCAGTCGCCTTTCCTCAAAATATAGTGCACGCTCCTCCATGATGTATTGGAATTTACCAATCCAGACTTCCAGCTGTAAAATAAAACAAAAGGGCTTGCCTAAAACACTATACATTAATTTATAAATCTGACTAGTCACTTGTATTTACTATTTAAAACTTGGAATGTTTTTCACCTTTGACTAGTAATAAAAATGGGCTGGAGACTGGAAAGATTGGCTTCTAAAAATCAGATGTAAATCAAAATCTATGCTAGATGGGCAATCAATTTACAGCTTCCTGTGGCTAAAAAATAAGACTGATTCTAAGATAAATATGCTTCATCTTCTGTGAGGCTCTCTTAGATTCTCTGGCAGGGTGGATCAAAACATTTTAAAAAATCAAAATTGGATTTTGATTTAAATTAAATACAGGCTTATGTCTTTAAAATAAACCTATTTAAAATTAAACTTGAAATCGACAACCCTATGCTTTACAAGGCTACTTTATACTCTAACACCATTTAAATTAAATACGAAAATTATTAAGCTGTACATGTTTGCTGCCACGTTTTAAAGACAGTTATACCATGAACTGGTGGAAGTCAGGTTAAGCACCTGGAGCCAGAGTCTAAGTATTAAGCTAGGTTTGGACTGGCTCTTCTGAGGGTATAAAGAGAATATTTTCTTCTTTTTAGCTTATTCATCCAGTTCAGTTACTACTTCATTCAAAGTTAAGAAACTAATTGGGAATTGAAAAAGTAGGAAAGCTTGTTTCTCTCTTCCACTCTATGAACAAAAAGTATGTGAGAGAGCATGAGGTCTACCAGTTCTAAACTCTTGAAGGACATCGTGACCACAACCAACCAACCAATCAATTCAAGTCACTAACTACAGATAACACTTCCTTTGTTTTAATAAATTAGTTAGTGTTAAATACAAAACATGTTTTGATTTTTCTCTTATATAGCCAACATTTTAAGGTAGTCTTATTTTTAAAAATGCTGGTTTTATGCATTTAATAGAATTTGAATTTCTAGCCAAATAGATCTTGACACAAACCACAAGTAAAAAGTTAATCTAGTAAATAGAAATTTATGAATTATGCATTTAGCATAAAATGTAACCTGAAAAAAATAAATTCAGCTATATAATTGCTTAAATATAGAGTATCCTTCTGGTTAGCAAAAAGAAATACCAAATTTAATATAAAAAGCTATATTTAGTTGCAGATCCCCATGGTTCAGTGGATACCAACTAATGAGAATTAGCCTGCCCTTAAGAAAATAACAAAAGTACAAATGCAAAACATCATAAAACTCAGTTATTTAAATCAAGGTTTCTGGCTTGATGATTTAAATAGTTATTAAAATTGGTGTCTGCCCTGTATTCTGGGATTACTACAGTACTGTGGCGCTCTCTGTATTTAACCATCTTTGTTATATTAGAACTAAATAAGCATTTATGCTTCCATAAATGATGTTCTGAAGGAAATGCATTGTATAGTGATACATTTTGAAAGTTTATTCTAATTCTAGAAGTATTCCTTTTTATATCTTTACTGAATATCTTTGAAATTTTATACCAAATGTTTGTTCTATACTATGAAAGTTCAAAAGATTAATATTTTTGAGAATTAGAGGGATGGAAGTAGCATAGAGTACATGATAGTGTTTTCCCTTTAAGAATCTGCATTTCTGAACCAGAAATATGATGGTGTTTGAAGTAAAATTTAGAAAAATTTTCCATACTATTATTAATGGACACTGCATTAACTGAGGGATTAAAAAAACTAATTTATCAATACTTATGTAGCAAGTATTTCTCCATCTACTCCCATCCAATTCTGTTGATCTTTCCTTACTCAACCATACCAGTGACATCTCCTTTTATTCTCCCTAAGTGTGTATTTATGAAATTGTGAAATTCATTGTTTGCTTTTTTTTTTTTTTCTTTTTTTAAGTGGCAAAATTGACCTCCTTCTAATCGGTCAAATCAGGTCCAATTTATTTCAAATTTGATTTAAAAAAAACAACAACCCTACCTTTGCTCCAGATGCCACTTATCTAGTTTTGAGGGGGAATGTGAAGCAGCGTTTAGCACCTATAGTGAAACTCACTGAATGTAAGATGCCAAAATACATTAGAGTGGACCACTTAAAGCAAAAGCACAGTACAAGTAAAGTCCAAGCAGGAGCCAGGTTTCCCATTCCCCACTCCACTTTGGTGCTTTTTGGAATGTGAGTTTGCTCTTCTACTGGAAACACAAACCAGTTTGAATTAGGAATAAGACTATGATTTGGTCGCGGAAGTCACAAAATCCATGACTTCCAGCGACCTCCGTGTCTTCAGCCTGTGGTGGTTGGGAGCTGCAGGGTCTCCGTCAGGGAGCTGTTGGGTTCCCCGGTGGCCTCTAGCAGCTGCTGTGGGGGACCCTAGCCACCGCCCAACTGCCCCACTTTAAGCAGTGTGGGGACCTGCAGATGCAGATCCCCACTTTGTCATGGATATTTTTAGTAAAAGTCAGGGACAGGTCATGGGCAAAAAAGAAAAACTCACAGAAGCTGTGACCGACAGGTCATGGGCAAAAAAGAAAAACTCACAGAAGCTGTGACCTGTCCCTGACTTACTAAAAATATCCGACAGAATCTTAGCCTTAATTATGAATAGTCCTTAATCATAAATGTCACCCTAACTACACCTAATTCCTTCATATCCTCCTGAAATACATAATTCTTGTTTCTTTAATTTTAAACTCTTAAATTGCTTAGTGGTTCTTAGTCTGCAGTTATTACATGGTAACATGTTTAGTCATAGCCATAAACTGAAACAATCCCTAATAGGAAAGACTCTGCATATCAAAGTGTTATATTGTACAACAGTGAAATGTTGCTAGCTGTTAAAATATCTTCTAGTGGTAAAAACGATACATGTTACTATGCAGCCTTCCTGTAGAATTTCACATTTCTTGAAAGAGTTGTCTGACCTTTTTCTTCTCAGTTTGTGTGAGGATCCAGAGTATTTTACATCTGTGTTCTTTAGCTTCAATCTGCATGATGGAAGCCATCATTATTTCATCAAAGGAGAATGAACATTCCTTGCATGCTACAGAAAATGAGTTTTCAGGGCTGCCAGTCTTGGAGTAAAGGCTGAGTGGTAGTGTATTTCTCCTACATTATGTACACAAAGTTCATTTATAGTATGTTTTTAATGTGAAGCCTTTCAGTTAGTTCCCCAAGCTGGCACTAGAACTGCTATAAGTTAACTGGAAGCTGAAAAAGTAGTCCCCAAATTTCAAATACACTTTTTGCTGGCAGACAGTGAATTAAACTACATCTGAAAAATCTCATGAACCTGGCAATAAAAAAGAAACTGAAAAATACTAAAGTATCAGATAACTGAACTTTGTATAAGAAACTGATAAATAAACTGTGGGATGATACCCAGTTCAAGACAGTGGCGGGCAAGCTGTGGCCCGTCAGACCTTTCATTTACATTTGCACCCAAGCTGCTTCCTGCAGCTCCCATTGGCCAGGAACAGCAAACCGCAGCCACTGGGAGCTGCAGGCGGCCGTGCAAATGTAAATGGAGGGTCTGACGGCCTGCCAGCGGGTTACCCTGATAGGCCGCAGGCTGCCCACCACTGGTATAATATACTAAACATATAGGACCCAATTCTGCCTTTCATACTTACAATCCCAAAGAAGTCAATGGGTTTATATGGGGGTGAGGACGTAATCTGTCTCGCAGTGAGGAAGGAGAAATGATCAGGTGTTGTGCCAAATGTTTTTTGTGTTAGGCTTTGTGTGTGTGCTTTCATGCTTGTCAATATTGGTCTTAATATCCAGAAGGGCGTTCTTGGGTCCAAAACGGACACGTTCTGTTTAAAGTTTTCAAAGTTACTGATATTGTGACAATAGATTTTATTTTTAAGTGAACAAAATGGGAGCGATTGCCTGCTCTTAAATATTTAATTTAAGAGAACGATATGCGGATGGCCAGAAGCTCCAAGTTCATATATTTCCATTTACTAAAGCAGGAAACTGGTCCGTATAGCAGCCCAGTTTTAAACAAGTTATACAACTGGCTGTAAAAACGAGTCCTTTTTAACTCACTTACATTTGACATTTATATTGCTTTTAAAAACATGTTTAAAGCATATACAAGCTATATAATTCTAAATATATAACAATTTAAGCTTAACATCTCTGACAAATAACCTTTTAAAATATTGAGTATGAGATACTGCACAAGAGGCAAACTGCTATTCAACATTTCAACAAACACTGCAGAGTGCTCACTTCTGGGTTGGAACCCAGCACCTATTTAATAGCACAGTGAAATACTACATATTACTTCAGGGCAGGGAATGAAGAATACAGTATGCAAATGAAACTGCAAAAGGAGTTGATATAGGCAGAATGAAATCCGAGTTTGAATTTGGCAAGACACTGGTTCTAGATCCCAACTCTTATGAAAAGTGCTGTGAGATCTTGAATGACCAGAACCTTTGTTTTGCTGCACTTTCAGTGCAGCATTGTGTCCCTTAAACAATGTTGAAGCATTAGTTCAGTACAGACTCAGCGGGTGGACTGAATAATCAAATCACTTCCTGTAGCTTTAGGAGTGTTAGGGCTCTTACCAAGCTCTGACCTGGCTGAATTAGAGATCTGACGAGATCACAGTGCAAGATGTTTTGCATGTAATTACTTACTGTATGGGACACCCAAAATAGTCTTGGATAGAAAGAACTTTGAAATTATGCTGCTGAAGATATTTCACAGAATCAAACAAGTTTGACTGTTAATTACTTTTCTCAGGTGAAATGGAAACTGAAAGTCAGCCAAAGAGACTTTTCCAAGGAACTACCAACATGCTTTCTCCTGATGTTACACATCTGACAGATTTCAGTTCATGGTAAAATATTGTATTATAAACACTGAAAAGCCAAAGCGGAGGTCATTTAGAAATCCTCAGCACCTTGGTTTTTCAGAGGAATTTTAACTTGTGCTAAATAACTTGCATTTACAGACTAGTAGAAACTACGTAAAGGTTCCCCAACTCTCTGGAATTAAAGTTTTCTTGCTTGCTGTTTGGCTGATTTGACAAGCTGCCCATAAGTGATTCACTCTTTGTGGTCACATCTAAACATCTCACATGAACCTTTTTTGATACCTGGAATAGGCAGGGAATCCTTGCTGCTCACATGCCAGATGCTTCATAGTAAATTAAATTATTGTTCTGTGGTGTCCATACTTCCCCTCAAAGCAGAAATCACTCAATATTGACTATAATTTGCTGTCTGCCTCACGTGCTAGGTGCCCTGCTGTTCCAGAATGGTATAGTGAGCAGAATATTTGTGTAATTCTAGTACAGTACCACATCTCCTGGGCATTCCCAGAGGCCAGTAGTTGACATGAAGCCAAATTCTTATGATGATATTCCACAGTTAAGATTCTATTGATATGTCATTCACATTTTATTGATGTATCTCTGTCTAATGTCTATTTCATATAAACAGGAAGGTGACTTGTCTGGCTTGAGTCTTGTCTCTTTCCAAGGAGAGACATCAGATAAATTAAGTGGTTCTAAAATAACAAACTTCTTCCCAAGTTTTGTAGAATTGGAAAGCCACCTAGAATAAGCGAGAATTGTGGCATTTTTCAACAGTTATGAAGTGCCGGTTTGCAAATAAAAATCTGGAATCATGATAGCCTTTAAAATTCAAGTGTGGGAGAACTTTCTTCATGAGAAAAAACTATTTTGCAAGATCCCGCTTTGAATGATGTATTTGAGAGCAAACTGCCTAATCAGTGGCATCAAAATAGCTGCATCGTTGGAATCTTCATCAGAAAATTTCCTTCTTTCCCTTATAATTGTTAAAGGCACTACTTCTATTAACTGACTTTTCTATTCTACAGCTGGTTGAAGTTTTGGTGTCAATTTATAATGCATGTTAAAAAAAAAAAAAAAAAAATTCTGCTCCTCTTTCCCTTAAGGAGCATGAATGTATCCATAACATGCTAGAGGAAAATAAGGAGTCTTCAGGGCTGCCAGTCTTGCAGTAAAGGCTGAGTGGTAGTATGTCTCTCCTACATATTTTTTTTTTTAAAGTGCATTAACTTGGTATGCCAATTCATAGTTCACATATTCTTAAGTAACCATTTTCCTTTGTCTTCAGTTTGTCTTCAGATATTCTCGATAGGAGTAGTAGCAGTATTGGTTCTTCCTCTGATTCACTGGCTAAAGGCAGCATTACCACAGAATCTCCAGTAACATGCTCAAACTCATGCTCTTCATTCATTTTGATGGATGATCTCTCACCTAAGTGAATTAATCTGTTCTGACTCAGTGTTTGGCTGTGCTGTTTCCTTGCTGTACATTTCTACAGAGAAATGAAGAATTCCGATCCTTGAGAATCTTTCACATGAGGATTAAAATACTAATGGAAATTAATGTAATCTTATTTCTTGACAACTCTTCCCGATGGTTTTGATTTAGCCTTAATGGACACTTTAGACCATATTAATGTCTGGTTTTGATTATTTTACAAACAAGATGTCTGTTCAGTTTATACTAACTTTGTTTTAAAGAAAAAACCTTTTGATTCCTGAATAGGCATCTTTTTACAATATGAGTGTTATTTTTAGGAAAATATGTGTACTGTTACTGTCATGGTCACTTTGTCTGGAGAAACACGTGGTGGTTGCAGAGATGTCTGGAAATACTCATTTATTCTTTGACAGATGCTTTTTAGTAGTAAATTAGATTATTTCATAAACAATTTCTGGTTAGGGGTAAATATCTAATTTCTCCCACTAACTCAAAGTAAAATTATTTCCCCCACTCTGTAGTTGCAGCTGTCCCCAGCCATTTCTCCCACCAAAGGGGAAGAAATGCTTGGCTGTCTCTAGTGCTACTGGTAATTGCGTCATTGCAGTTGAACACTATGGTTCTGGAAGTTGTTGTGTTTAAAACAAAACACAGACGTTTCTAGGGTGACTAGCATATTTATCAATAGGGAAAATACAAATACCCTGTGTGAAACATGGTTAACATAACTGCATAGTTCTCTCCCCACACCCTTCATCCAGGAGATTCTATGGAATAGGGTAAATATTCATAAATATTTGGCCAAGGAGAAATAATCCCTGCCTTGATTTAAAATGCATGGTGCAAGTAACTAAGTTACTTAAACTACTGAGGAAAGAAGAATGTGCATGGTGCCATCAATGTCTCCTGTGGCATTGAGGCCATAGGTATTTTCGTGCCTTAGGGGACATTGTTAAAATTAAAGAATGTAAAACTGGTGGGTGGGCAAAGGACTTTGCTTGTAGAGTGCTTACCAGATGCGGTCTTCAGTGCTGCTTTCTCTTAGTGCTTGCTCTTTTTCAAGGTGTTTCTTCCATTGGGAGGTGCTATGGAGAGTTCCAAGTATTCTGTAAGGTAGCAGTGTATGTGTTCCCGTCACAGCTGCTGTATAGCTTTATGCCTTTGTCTGCCTTACAGAGGGCAGGCCACTAAATTAACTTTAATTTCTAGGGAAAGGCTTTAAGGTTGGATTGGATACTAGCTCTGCATACCATTTAAGGAGTTACATTTGAGTAGTAGTCTTGATACAGTACCTTGGTCAGTCTGAGGTAATACAATAGTATACTTTTTAAGAAGACCTAACTGGGCTAAAATAAATCCATTTGTAATCTACTGTTATTTATTATTTATAAACTATGTAAAAAAGTCTGTGGTGATGAATTATAGTATTTTTTTATGATTGAATAAGGTTTTTTATGTTCAGTAATAATTGCTGGTTGGTTTCTATTTAATATGCAACATTGTCTGCCAGAATCATAAGCTTCCAGTTTTGAATGTTTGTAAGGTAACACACATGCTTTTGTTATCTAAAAGTACAACTTCGGATTTCTGAAAGAAAATAGCACTGAATTTAAAGTAAGTGTGCTTTAAAGATGAGCACAGTCTCCGGCAATACTGTCTGGCTAAGAATGGGGAGGGAGCACCATATTTTTTCCACTCTAAAGAGGTTTAGTTTCCAATAGACCTGTCCTACATAGCATTTTACTTTTCAAGTGTTTGTTTTAAATTGTACTAAGTACCATAAATGGCCAATAGAGGCACTTATCTGTATTATCACTTCACTTGTGGAGCATTAGTTTCCCTGCCTCAAATAAATGTGCATATTGTAAAATATTGTCCAGTGGTGCCATTTTTAAATGAGCTCTACAGTATTCAATGTTAACATTTGTATATGCACAGTGCTATTTCTTGCGTTTTGGCTTTAACTGAATGAATTTTTATCCGTTAATACTGTGCAAGGCTGTTTTGACATTTTGCAAAGTATTGATCAATAGTCTGTGAAAGTACAACGTATCATTGCCCCATTTCATGATCCCATGCGTTTATTGGTACTATGACTGACTTCGAAATCTGCACAAGCACTAGCAAAACAATAAAGCTTCTGCATGCTTTCTTATAGCTGAGAACACAGCTAGTGGGGGGGCGCGGGGGGGTTGGCTGACTAATCTCTCTGTACAAGTGATTGTATTCAAGATTTCTGTTTTTGTTAGTAGTGGGGAGTCATAAAATGCTGGCCTTTGTAGAATGTAATCTTCATAAAACAAATGCACAACTATTCAATTTTGTTACCATTTTTTTTTTAAATGGTCTGGCTGTTCTCCACTCTTTGGAGGTCTCTACTGCTCACTAAAACTGTGCTAAGATACTGTCCACTTGTTTGATAATACATGTCATCTTGTGGTCCTGACAGGCCTCGTCTCAGACACTCAAATTTGTTTCACACAACTAGCTGTATGTAAAACCACTTCCTTTTACAACTAGACATATCAATCTTTCTTTGAAATAGACTTTAGAATAAATTGCATATGAGTGACCAGCATATACACATCCAGTTATGAACCAATTTTGAATAAGTTGTACTCTAACGCTGCTAAAGAAAGGATACCCCAAACTGTTAACCCAGCTCTAGACAGCCAAAGGGAGTAAGGAAAACAAACAAATATAGAGTACTGCATATGTGGCATACCTTATTTTCTGTATTATCATCCATACTTAGAATGGTCAGGGGTTAGCTAGAGTTACTGAAAGAAAGTCTTACCATGCAGAAGACAAATGAATCCTGCTGCTGCATAGTGTAGAAACACTGAAGGGAGAAGAGTTAGTCACTGACTAAACTGAAATATGTCCAAGCACTAACCAGCATGTTTCACATTTAAATATTTTTCAGAAAGTCTGATTTCAGTCGTACCTGAGAGCTGTGTGGGCAGACTCCTTTGCCCTCAGAGCCTTTATTAAAGCTATGGAGCTCTGTGTAGGTTTACTTGAGCAAATCTCACTGCAGGATTGGGACAAAAGTTTTTCTGTTGTGTCTATAGATAAGGTGGAATCAGCTGCTTCATGTTCACTAGTGTGCAGATGCAAATTGTTACGCGTCTTGTAGAGCCAACCACCAATCCATTTATCATGCAAAGGCAAAGATGAGGGATCCTCTTTTCCCTGAAGGAATATCATCCACCTACACCCTTCCTGGCAACTCCATAAAAAAGTAATTTTGTATTAAAGTTGCATAATCCTTTTATGAAGTTACTATCTGAGGGGCTAGTAACTTCATAAAAGGATTATGCAACTTTAATACAAAATTACTTTTTTATGGAGTTGCCAGGAAGGGTGTAGGTGGATGATCTGAGGGGCTAGTACAGCTAACTTGCTTCTCTTACATAAGCTTTTGCAGCCTTTGATTACTTTGCCTTTAGAGTAAAAGCTAAAAAAATATTGCCTTAGAGCTATTTGGTAAGGTTATTGTAAGAAAAGCTTCTTGGTTTCCAGTACCATGATACAGCCAATGTCAATAGCAGTATTGCATTTTTCTTCATCTGTCTTAAACATAAATATTCCACCTGTGTCTTGAGAAAAGCCTTTTAGACGGGGAGGATATTCACTTTTATGCCACTTAATCTCTAGCAACCACCAAAAAAAGCGCTTTTCTGTCTGTAACAGGGTGCCTCTTCTGGCCATAGCATTAGCCACAGTTCACCGCTCCAGGCCAATGGGGGCTGCTGGAAAGGTGGCCAGTACGTCCCTCTGCCTTCTCAGGTGGGCTCCATCATCAGTCAAGAGTTACTTAGACCACTTAATTCCCCTCAGCTGTGGCCTATCTGATTAATTGCCCCCAATTCAGCCTCATTAACACCTCCTAGGCTAGTGTGGGCTGAACACCCCCATCACATTTGTTTAGCAGCTTAATGTTTCAAGGAGACAGGGTGCCTTTGGCTTGAATTTTTGAGGTTCTCAGCTTGGAGTCTATTACTCTAAAGAATGAGTTCAAATAGATCATTTTAAACCAATGTTAATAGCACATCTCAACGGGGGAGACTTTAAAACCCCAAATGTCAGGGGCTCTCCCTCCAAACCAAGTAGTAGGCCTGCAGCAAAATGGTGTTGACCTCAAGTGTGTAGGTCAGAAGTAGCATGTGATATCCTACTCACTTGTAGGAGTTATATATTCTCTCCCTCCCCCTCCTTTAAAAACAGAAACCTTACACCATCTGAAATTATCTTCTCCAAACCTACATTTTTATCTTGTCAGCGTCAGTGATGGTGGCAGTACCTCTGGGTCAAGAACGATCTCTTCCACAGGTTTTATTTTTTATGGGTCCTTTGGTTACAGAGGAGTCCAATCTTGTTGAGCTGCAAACTCGGTGCCAGATGTTGCAAGTGATGTTAGAAGGCAGGGTTATGCCACGATTGCTGCATGACCGTCATCTGTCCTTTTTCTTTTCTGGCATTTTTCTGTGACCAGGGCAAGGCAATTTTCCTCACAAGTGGTCGTTCCTTCTCTGACAAGTCTTCGACGGTTTGCCCTGTCCTGGGCTATTATCTCCCAGGGCATGGTATCGATGCCACCTCTCTTGATGTATGTCTTGAGGGTGTCTTTGAAGCATTTTTTTTAGGCCTTCCCATTTCCTTTCTCCTTGAGTGTTGTGGTAGGCATGCATCAGGCATGTGTACACAGTGCCTGCTCCACCTCAGCTGGTGCAGGATAATCAGGGCCTCACCAGTGAAGGTGTTGGCCTCTGATGACAGTACGGTCATCCTCCTACTTTATGTTGAGGATCTTCTGGAGAAAGTGCTGGTGTTCCAGGTTTGTCAGGAATTTTCTGTTGATCACCCAAGACTCGCAGCTGTAGAGGACCGTTAGGATTACCACAGCTTTGTAAATAGGGTTGTCTCCCAGAATTGGCCTCAATCTCCTGGCAGCTATTGAAAGCCAGCTGGGAGATTTTAATAGGCCACTAAAAGTCTGGTGGGCAGCGCAGCAGGGCCAAACCAGGCTCCCTACCTGCCCTGGCTCCATGTGGCTCCTGGAAGTGACCGCCGCATCCCTCTGGCTCCTAGGTGCAGGGGCAGCCAGGGGGTCTCTGCGCACTGCCCCCAGCCCGAGTGCTGACTCCACAACTCCCATTGGCTGGGAACCCGGGGGGGGGGGTGCCTGCAGGCAGGGGCAATGCGCAGAACCCCCTAGGAGCTTGATATGCTGACTGCCTAGCAGGAGCCCGGCTCCCCTCATGCATCGCAACCCCCTGCCTGAGCCCACTCCTACACCGAACCCCTTCCCCAACCTGGTGAAAGTGAGTGAGGGTGGGGAAGAGCAAGGGGGGATGGAGTGAGGGGGCGGGGCCTCAGAAAAGGGGCAGGGCTGGGGCAAGGTGTTGGTGTTTGTGTGATTAGACAGTTGGCAACCCTATTTGTACATTAAAAGTCTAGTGTGTGTTCTGATGATGTCGTTGTTGAACACCCAGCAAGACCCTCTTGTACGCAGCAGCTCAGACACCACAACAGAAGGAAATTGACTCCTGCCAACTGGACTGGTTTTGCTGATAAAGGACTCTTCAAGGGCAAATGCAAAACTTGCAAGGCCCTGTACTATCCACCTCTGCAGGAAAGAGCTATAGGCCTTAATCACAAGCTCGCCATAACTTTGCAATGAATCTAGCAATCTCCTGTAAACATGCATTTCAAAGGCCTAAACCTATGGTCCCCAAATAGGGGCACACCTCCCTAGGAGCCCAGGCCTGTTCCCATGGGGGATGGGGAGGGAGTGCCACTGGCAGGGAACAGCAAACTGGCCACTGGGAGCTGCGGGCAGCCGTGCAAATGTAAATGAACGGTCTGGCAGCTCACCAGCGGATTACCGTGACGGGCCACAGGTTGCTCACCACTGCTCTAGGAGAAAGGAAATTACACACACTAGATGTCGCCAGGACTTTGTTTTATTACGTTAACAGAACTAAACCATTCAAACTGCTACTCCATCTCTTTGGCTAGAGTTTGGCCTTTTGAATGCCCTGATGTCCCCACCCACCATCTCAAAATGGATCACGCAGTGAATCTTTGTACCTTCTCACCAAACATCAAGGCTCACCCCACCACACTGCAAGCAACTTCTTCCGCCTACTTCAACAGCTGCCAATATCAGAGATCTGCAATGTGATGAGGTGGACTAATACACGGTCCTTTGCCAAACGCTATGCTTTGGACTTAGCTACACGACCAGATACCAAGTTTGGAGGAGCAGTACTGCAATCACATTTGGACTGTTGCAAATGAAACTCCTCATTCCCACTGTTCTGAGGAGATGCTATCTGCCAGTCACCTACAATGGGATCCACGCTGACACAGTCCTAAAGAAAGAATGGTTAACCCCAGTTACTGTAGGGTGGTTCTTTGAGATGATGTAGTCAGTGTGAGTCTCATGACCTACTCTCCATCCCTGCTTTTTGTAGTCTTCACCTACCTTGGATTTCTAATTGCAAGGGAACTAAGGGAGGGTCATGGCTGCTCCATCCTCTATGCCCTTGGCCCTCACATGGTGCACAAAGAGGCAGGGGCTGCATGTGTGGCTCCAACAACCAAGGTTATTTAAAAAAAAAATCCAATCTCACATGAGGCACATGCCCACCTACAGTGAGCTGCACACTAACTACACCCTCTTGAGGAACCACGGTTCTGGTAGGGTAAGCAACTGCTTTAATCAATTGAGGGCGTCAGGGTCCCTTTGTGTTGCTCTTTGGAATAATCTTGCAAGATGCAGTTTGAAAAGGATGGAAGTAAAAGAGGTGGTGGGAAAAGAGGACAAACATCTGCTTTTAGAAACCAGACCGGTTTATTGTTTGCCCAAGCTCCTATTTATCTAAGCTGTAGGAAAGAGTTTTTTTAAGGAATTCCTAGCATCCTAGGAACAACATCCATTATGATCCCCCTTATTGTAAGGTAGCAGATAAGCACTTCTTTGGTCACTACAGGGCCACAACAGTTTCATTTAGAACAAAAAGAGGATGTAGCCAATCTCAGGTCACTGAGTAATATTTTGAAGTAGCAATCCCCTATGATTCAATAAGTCTGGTCATTATGCCAAGCTGTCTCAGACTTCCTCTCCTTGTGTTTTCTGTGGTTCTCTGGGACGCAATGGCTGGGCTTATAATACAAGAAAATAATCTCATCTGTTTTCTCCTGGTGTTTAACACTTTAGCCCTCCTTCAAAGTCGCTTGGTTCTGATTTTGGGGAAAGGCGTTTTTCTGATTTTTAATATAAAATCTATCTACGGATTTTATACTGCTGCCCATCACTGTAGTATTGAGTTGCCTTCCACATAAAACCAATAGCAAGGTCCCTAGTGAACTCCATGGATTCTGACACTTCTCCCTTTTGGGGTAGGGCTTTTGGTACTGATTGTTTTTTAAGATAATATGATGGCTTTGCTCTAAAAGAGAAGGTTAAACAAATTCTCCACTGTGTATTATGCAGTGTGAAGTTTAATTCTGTAAAGCATTTGGACATACGGCTTGTGCTGAATGCTATATGAAATCAAGGTGCATTGTATTTATCAAACAGTGTGAGTTAATGAACTTTGGCGGCAATGACTTGACCTTTTTTTACATCTGAATGTGGTGCTGAATATGTTACCCTTTATGTTGCTCCCAAACCAGCCATTCTGCAGTTTGCCACTGCCTCCATCACTGACTAATTTGCTCTAGTTGAATGAGAAGTGCCAGAGTACTATTGGAATTGCCATTATCTAGTGAGTTGGGACAAATGTATTTAAATAAGAATTAAGGATGTTCTGGGTGTGGTGTGTGTCACATTTTTCATGTGAAAACAGACTGGGAAAGAAAAAGCTTTGTGCAGGAGAAGCAATAGCAAAGAACTAAAAGGAACTGGAATCATACTAAAAGGCAGCTGCTTTCAAAAAGCGTTACTGCTGCTGGTCACTCATTTTACTGTAGTCAAAAATATATACATTGTCCTCAGAGGCAGTAGGGCCGTCACCTGGCAGCGGGCCTTGGAAGAGAATAGGGGGACAGGTTGTCATTGTTACAAACAAACAGCAACCTAAGCATGCAATAACCAAGTTTACCTGCTTGTCAGGATTCCCCAATTATTCTAGATGTTGTGAGACATTTTCAAACATTTTCACTAAATGGTACCATGCTACTGCCTTGTGATTTCATTACATTTGGTTCCTTTGATTGAAGCAAGTAGTTAATCATGTTATCTAGGTGACCACAGGGGGGCGTACCACAGTTTGCAAAGCACACAGTTGCATCTTAAAATAATGTCAATAGCAATGTCCAAAAAGTACAGCTAAGAGTTGCGTTCATTTTACTGTTGTCGGATTGTCTTAGGCCAGTTTGATTCTCTCTCATTTGGAATTTTAGCTGCTTCTTTCTAGAAAAAAATGTCAATTTGAATAGCTAGGGATGGATTTACTTATAGTGAAGGGATTAAAACTGATCAGAATTAAAGGGTAGAAGTTCTCTGTTCTAAAAATAACACAGTTTGGTTCCAGTGGAGATTATGCTCAAATTTACTAGTGATTGAATTAATTAAAAGGCTATTCCGAGACTGTGAGCCTGGCTGTGAATCTGCTATAGATTTGTTTTCCTTGAATATGTTTAAAGCACTGTGAATAGTTTTTTAGAAGTCCACTGATATACTTCTACAGTTAGCCTGTTAGTATATCAGTACAAACTGATGTGTGTTGGAGGGTAAGTACAAGCTTAGATTTTATCACAAGTGCTGTTGTGCCCTAGCCTCTGTTTGACAGAAGCTGGGAATGGGTGATAGGGGATGGATCACTTGATGATTACCTGTTCTGTTCATTCCCTCTGGGGCACGTGGCATTGGCCACTCTCGGAAGACAGGATACTGGGCTAGATGGACCTTTGGTGTGACTCAGTATGGCCGTTCTTATGTTCTTATGCTCCTGTTTTCCTACTTTGGGCGTGACCCCTTTCTGCTCCCAGCTCTCCCCCTAGACGCATACAACACCGTATCATTCAAGAATGTCAGATGGATATAACTACTTGGATATTCCCCCTACTTTTTAGGCTAACTGCACTGGGTGGGTGTCCAGTTACAGGTGTGCACTGACAACAGGTCCAAGTCTGGCTGCCCCTGCCTGGAACATGACCTGAGTGCTACTATTTGTAATGCCAAGATTTTTGTTGTTGCACGTTTAGGTGCAAAAGGAGGTAAACTCTTACCCGCCATCCTGTGCACACCAGCCCAGCAGGCCTGGCTAGAGTACAGGTTCAGGCTATATCTAAAAGGGTCCCCGTCCCAATTATTAATTGTCAGACCCCTGCCCTCTGCATACCAAGCAAGTCTCCTTTTCAGACTGGTGAGTGACGGGGAAACGCAAATCTGGGATTTGTGCTTGCGGCCCAAGTCAAGGGACAGCCCTGTTGGTCCTCAGTGCAGCGTCAGTTGGGAATAGCTCCTCTGCTCTTTCACAGCATACCTTCTCCTTTGCACGTCTACGCCAGGAAGTGCAGATTCAGCCGGCATTGCACACTGCAGCAGGCTGCCAGCTGCCTCACCAAAGTTAATTTACAATTCAAGTCCCTCCTGATAAGTTTGAAAATAATGCCAAAAGATTTCTGACCTAGACAGGGACTGAGCTGAGCTCTCCTGTTTCCAACTCACCAGCCACATGAAGCTAAATGTTAACTCCTGAGAGCTCACAGCTATAACTCTTTGATTAATGTACGAAAGGTGCTAGAGAAGGACAATCTTCACAAAAGTCGGTATTTTTACTTTACAGAGGATTAAATGGAGCACAAGGAGGGTAAGTGGACAAGAGACCTAGGAATTGAACTCAGGAGTCCTGACTCACAGTCTGTTGCTCTGATCACTACACACCACTCTCCATTTAAACTCTCCCCCTTTCAAGGTAACTACATGGTAACTACCAAAAGGGAGTACATAAGGAGCTGGCCGGGGGCGACTGCATCCTCAGGTTGTTGGATCATGAGCAGGGTTAGACAAGCAGACCCAATTCTGAAGCAACTTAAAAGCTGGTGTATGTCACAAGGTGGGGAGTGAGCGTACTATGCCCCAGGGGAGCAGAAGGGGGCTGGTCCCTTGACAGGCAACCACCCAGAGTGTTAAAGTGTGAGGTGAAAAGGTGGCCAGCCCACCCTGAACATTCTTACACCCTCCTGTTGGCTGCTTTGTCTACTAGAAACTCACCCTCACACCCCTTTGGCTTGTTAGTTACAGGGATTCACACCCCTTACTGGAATGGAACTTCCATCACCTTGCCGTCTGGTCCGGCGTGGTTTCAGAATTTGTTTTAAGATGATCTCAGAGTCAGATGGAAGGGATTTTGTGCGAGATTTTAGTTCCTCACTTGACATGCAAATAGCTCTCCTTATAAGAAGGGATCGATGTAAAATCCAAACTGGGTTTACCTGCCCTACATAACAACCTGTGTTTGATATTACAGGCCCAGAACTTGTAGGCCTATAAGGGCAAACGAATCCCTAGTGTAACACCACAGAGCCAATAGAATCACACAGATGAATTAGGCCATTCCATGCTAAAACAAACTATATTAGACATTTCCACTTCTGGCAGTGTGATTGATTGTGCTGCCTGGTGGAATCAGTATCCGACTGGCTTACAGTTACAATCTCTGTATATTGTATGTTTGTAGAAGTGCAACCTTCTCTGTTGTCAGGCCTTCCAAATAGCATACATTTATGGCAGAACCCGTAGTTTCATTGTGAAGCATCCATCCATACTCCTTTCATTCCATAGAATTTCTTTCCCCTTCCTTGACTGATAGTTCAGCACAGGTGCGTGCACATTAAAAATGGAAATTAAAGAGGAAAAATGTAAAGGCAATCAGCCCAATCTGTCCTTGCTATAGCTTCTCTGTATTCGGGGGAGTTGCCCTAGGGATGAATTCAGCACATTATAGCCAACTTGCCCCAAAGTTAAAACTGGTTAAAGAAAGTTTTATGGATGATCACAACTTTCCAAGGCTCCTCCCTAATCAGCTAAAACTGTCTAGCAGAGGCAATGTCCCTGTTCTGTGGAGACTTTGAGTTATTGAATCCAGTGCAGTGTTCCTGTGTATTGAACCATTTAAATTTTATCCATTATTATATCGATTAGAACAATCTGAATGGAACTCAGGGGCTGCCTCACTCTGGTTGGAGTGAGAAACCCCACAAGGTCATTCATTGGTGATTCAAATCTGCATTGGCCTATCCTCTGAAATGTGTATGTCGGGCTGTCTGGAGCAGCTCAGGAGTGTGAATACCAACTCCAGGGCAAATTGTCAAGAAGCAGGGCACAAACCCCAAACTGGTTGTGAGTTCTATACTTAGATTTCACCAACCAAGTTTCAAGTGTGAACTCCTCAATCACTACAACAGCCTAACCATGGAGTCACAGACAGGCCTCTTGGGTACTCCAGTCTCTCTTGCCACACAGGCAAATTTGCCTTTGAGATAGATGGTCCCTTATCACCCAAAATCACAATAATATTCAGGTTACACCCAGTCCCAAAGGACCGGTGCATGCATGCAAGGGAAGGAGAGGGTGCAGTTGGCCTCCCTATGTCCCCCTTTCTGTTCCTGCAAAGGCCAAGACACAATCAATGTTTGCGCTCCCAGAAAGGGCAAAGGTGAGGCCTCCACAGTGCAGAGCTGGTGCGCTCAGGGGCGGCGAGTTATATGGGCCCATGGTGCCCGTGCTCCAGCAATTTCATTCATCCCCCAGAAGGCATATGCTAATACAGCTGTTGCTGCTGGGCCACCATCAGCTGTTGATACTTTGATTACTCACTGAAAAGGGGAAGAGAGGTGCTGTCTATATCATAATTTACATGCTTATGGCATGGTCAGGCGTGCTTACAGCAGGGAACGTATGATAAACTAAACAGTAATAAGTCTCCAAGACCTGACAGTATTCACTCAAAAGTTCTGAAGGAACTCAAATGTGAAATTGCAGGACTACTAACTGTCATCTGTAACCTATCATTTAAATCAGCTTCTGTACCAAATGACTGGACGATAGCTAATGTGACGCCAATTTTTAAACAGGGCTCCAGAGGTGACCCTGGCAACTACAGGCCAGTAAGCCTCACTTCAGTACCGGGCAAATGGGTTGAAACTATCGTAAAGAACAAAATTGTCAGACACATAGATGAACATAATTTGTTGGGAAAGAGTCAACATTGTTTTTGTAAAGGGAAATGATGCCTCACCAATCTACTAGAATTGTTTGAGGAGGTCAACAAGCATGTGGACAACGGAGATCCAGTGGATATAGTGTATTTAGATTTTCAGAAAGCCTTTGACAAGGTCCCTCACCAAAGGCTCTTAAGCAAAGTAGGCACTCCTGGGATAAGAGGGAAGGTTCTCTCATGGATTGGTAACTGGTTAAAAGACAGGAAACGAAGGGTAGAAATAAACGGTCAGTTTTCAGAATGGAGAGAGGTAAATAGTGGTGTCCCCCAGGGATCTGTACTGGGACCAGTGCTATTTAAAATATTCATAAACGATCTAGAAAAAGGGTAAACAGTGAGGTGGCAAAATTTGCAAATGATACAAAACTACTCAAGATAGTTAAAGCCAACTCAGACTGTGAAGCGCTACAAAAGGATCTCACAAAACTGGGTGACTGGGCAACAAAATGGCAGATGAAATTTAATGTTGATAAATGCAAAGTAATGCACATTGGAAAACATAATCATAACTATACATATACAATGATGGGGGTCTAAATTAGCTGTTACCACTCAAGAAAGAGATCTTGGAGTCACTGGGGATAGTTCTCTGAAATCCTCCTCTCAGTGTGCAGCGGCAGTCAAAAAAGCCAACAGGATGTTGGGAATCATCAAGAAAGGGATAGATAATAAGACTGAAAATATCATATTGTCTCTATATAAATCCATGGTACACCCACACTTTGAATACTGTGTGCAGATGTGGTCGCGCTATCTAAAAAAGATATATTGGAATTGGAAAAGGTTCAGAAAAAGGCAATTATTCGGGGTATGGAACGGCTTCCGTATGAGGAGAGATCAATAAAACTGGGACTTTTCAGCTTGGAAAAGAGGTGACTAAGGGGGGATATGATAGAGGTCTAATAAAATCATGAGTGGTATAGAGAAAGTAAATAAGGAAGTGTAATTTACTCCTTCTTGTAATACAAGAACAAGGGGCCACTAAATGAAATTAATAGGCAGCAGGTTTAAAACAAACACAAGAAAGTATTTTTTCATTGTCAACCTCTGGAACTCCTTGCCAGAGAGTGTTGTGAAGGCCAATACTATAACGGGGTTCAAAAGGGAGCCAGATAGATTCATGGAAGATAAGTCCATCAATGGCTATTAGCCAGTATGGGCAGGAATGGTGTCCCTAGCCTCTGTCTGCCAGAAACTGGGATTAGGCGACAGAGCATGGATCACTTGATGATAACCTGCCTGTTCATTCCCTTTGGGGCACCTGCCATTGGCCACTGTCAGAGGACAGGATACTGGGCTTGATGGACCTTTGGTCTGACCCAGTATGGCCGTTCTTATGTTCTCTCTTTTATTGCATCGTGTGTATAAATCAAAATCAAATGGAATGTAAGGGGATTATGCGAGGAAAGTTGCGGGCAGGCACCGTTACTGTTATTTTTGAACAGACTATTATTGCTCATCAATGCAAGCCATCTGTGCACAGTGGGGGCACTTGACCAAAGGCTGAGAACTTCCACGGATCAGCAGCTGGAAATGAATCTCTGCTTTCACACAGCAACCCCCCCTGGACACTAAGGTCTCATTCTTTACTGCAAGGAACTTTTCACTAATAACTGTCAGAGCTTCTCAGACCTTTACAAAACTGCTGGAGCAGAGAGCACCTTAGATCAATAGACTGAGTGGTATATGGCCACAGAAGCAGTGAAGGAACAGACTAGGAAACACAGCAATCGAGAGAAAGTAGTTAAGGGGATGATGGATGGTCTTTTGGTCTAAACACAGGATGGGAAGTAAGGAGATCTGGGTTTACTCTTGTGTGACCTTGTGCACAGTTCTTGGCTGACCCGTGTTGTAGTTTATTATTATTATTACTATACATAACTTAAATGAAGGTGGAGTTTAGCCACTGGACATCAAATTAAGAGTGTTTAAGAACATTAATTCTCTCTCTTCATTACTTCAGAACATGAAGCAACGCTGTCCCAGATCCTCCCACTGATTTCCATTACCTCTGAATAGCAACAATGCCTAACAAACAATTACAATGTGTACCAGTCTATTAACATCCCACGTCTCTATATTTTGAGACCAGTAGAGGGCTTGCTAGGACCCCCCCCATCACCGTTTTAAGTATAAAGGCAGAGTGGCGTGCACTAGTGTAAGGCTCTCTGTTCATAGGTTTATAGTAGATAGAGATGAGAAGGATCCAGATTTACCAGCGTTAGTTCCTATGCAGTCTGTCCCCCAATGGAGACTATGAATGATTATATTTGCTCTCACACAAAAGGCTGAGAAGACCGGCTGTGAGTCCTCCCATCTCTGTGATGCGATGCCCCTGCGTACACCACCCGAAAAATCACCTGGGCTATGGCAGCAAGAAAAGCCAGATTCATGTTGCGTTTGCTGTATGCAAGTCTCTTTCAGAGCGAAAGGAGCCTTGTGACCCAGCTGTAAAGGGATAATCAGCCTTATTACAATTCCATTTGTGAATAATTGCAAGCAGGCCATCTACCTGTGTAAAGGGGGGCTGAATCACTATTGTACGCTGGGACGGGTTCGGTCACAGAGACCCCCGTGGGACTGTCACCTGACGTGCTGAAATTACCGCTGAGCCCGTTTTCCCTGCCAACTTGGGACTCCAGAACCCTGCCTTGTTGAGCCGGACACGCTAGCCTGCTGCAACACAGACCCAGGGGCTGGTCCACGCAAATTAATTCCAATTCAGCATTACTGGCACATGATGGCATACATCACATATGTGCCATCATGTGCCAGCAATGCCCCTCTGCCATGTACATTGGCCAAACCGGACAGTCTCTACGTAAAAGAATAAATAGACACAAATCAGCCGTCAAGAATTATAACATTCAAAAACCAGTGGGAGAACACTTCAATCTCCCTGGCCACTCGATTACAGACCTAAAAGTCACAATATTACAACAAAAAAACTTCAAAAACAGACTCCAATGAGAGACTGCTGAATTGGAACTAATTTGCAAATTGGACACCATTAAATTAGGCTTGAACAAAGACTGGGAGTGGATGGGCCATTACACAAAGTAAAATTATTTTCCCCATGCTTATTACCCCCTCCCCCCCACATTTCCTCATATCTCCTTGTCAATTGCTGGAAATGGGCCATTTTCATTACCACTACAACCTTTTTTTTTCTCTCCTGCTGATAAAAGCTCACCTTAACTGATCACCCTCTTTATAGTGTGTATAGTAACACCCATTGTTTCATGTTCTCTGTGTATATATATATCTTCCTACTGTATTTTCCACTACATGCATCCGATGAAGTAGGCTGTAGCCCACGAAAGCTTATGCGCAAATAAATTTGTTAGTCTCTAAGGTGCCACAAGTTCTCCTGTTCTTTTTGCGGATACAGACTAACACGGCTGCTACTCTGAAACCTTTCACAGACTAGACTCCTTCCTTGTCTGGGCCCAATCCTTTCCCCTGGTACAGTCCTTGTTAGATCCAGCAGACATCTCAGGTGGTAAGCAGAGGTTCTCTCATGACTGGCAGCCCTTTTGTCACTTAGCCTCTCCGTGCCTCAGTTCCCCAGCCATTCAATGGGGATAATACTATTTCCACTCTCACACCTTTCCTGGCAGGTACTGTCTTTTACAGTGCCCAGCACAATGGGTCCATGATCTCAGCTGAAACTTCTAGGTGCTACAGTAATACAAATAAATAAATAATACTATGTTAAAATATACTGATTATTGTGTGGTTGTCTAGAACCATTCCTAGGATATGATGATATTTACTGAACATAAGATGGATCCCTTTTTAGAATTTGAAAGCTGATTTCACTTTGTGGCTGGCATTTTTTATTTTAATCTATATCTCGCCTTTATCATTGTCTACACTTTAGTGCGATGGCTGACAACAGAAGAGGCAACGCCGTTGTGACTGTGAAATGATGTAACTGAAAAGCATCTCCTCACTGCCATTATTTCTGTTCAAAACTAACGCCAAGATATCAATTCACTTTTTTTTTTTTTTTAAGAAAAACAATTGGTGTTGAGCACGGAGCTGGGTAAGGAAAGCAGATGAACTTCTTCTACAGGAATCAGGAAACAGACACAAAAATGGGTGGAAATGCCCAAAGTGAGAAACTTACATAGATTTCCTCTTCCAGAAAGTGAACAAACAGTGGGGGGGGAAAATTCTGGTGCATGATTTAAAGCTGCTCTTTGGCAGATTTAACTTCTGTGAATGGTTAGCCCTGAACTCACTCATGTTCACCAAAGGGTCCCCACCGGTAGCCTCCGCTCTACCGCATGTGTGGCCATCAAAGGATATTTCCGAGTTATTCATCTTAAATACAAATGCAATGGCCACAGAGAAGATTCATTCCAGGGCACCACACCGTGCCACTTAAATGAATAACGTAAAAATGTAGTGGTTGACAACACTTATTATTTTGTCTGTTGCTAGGACATACCATTTCTGCAGACGGAAGGCTGCGCCCCACTGAAGCATGGCTAATGCAACTTTCAACTCCTGGCAAATGCCACGCTGCTGGAGGACAGAATATTTATCCCATGCTCGTTAACAGAAATCTGACTGTGTGCGCATTCCTTTGGTCTCAGTAAGCTAGGTATGTGGCCAGCTTTGGATCAGAGGAAGGTTCTTTACGTTGGCACCTGGTCACATGTTTCTAATCCTGATGCTGGAAAATTGATGCCTGCTCTTATTTCTAGCTTGTTCTCTGAACAATATTGGGAAAACTTTCAGCTTCTGGAGAGGAGCCCACTGGAACCGCATGTACAGCATCAGACCAGCAGAGAGAGAGAGCATGGGGAGAAATGCTGGAGATTTCAAAACGACTCAGCATAACAGTGACAGTAAAATGCCTTCACCTCCCTGGTCTGGTTTGTTGCTGGCCATTTTATTGTGTGGTGTAGCTGGATGCGGAGAACTTGGGCTCTGCTGTGCAAACAGATTGTTACATAATATATCAAATGGCATATAAAGGGCGGGCTTGTCTACACAGGAAGTTTTACCAGTTATATCAGTGTAATTAAACTGCAAGAGTTAAACCTATATAACTCCCTGTGCGGTCACTCTTCTTCTGGCATAAGAGTGGCTTTTTTTAATTTAACTTAAACCCCTTCCAAAATGACACACAAGAAACTGAAATAACCAACACCTACAAGATCTCTATCAAGCGTTCTTACAATACCCACCTGCTGAAGTGAAAAAACAGATTGACAGAGCCAGATGAGTACCCAGAAGTCACCTACTACAGGACAGGCCCAACAAAGAAAGTAACAGAACACCACTAGCCATCACTTTCAGCCCCCAACTAAAATCTCTCCAGCGCATCATCAAGGATCTACAACCTATCCTGAAGGACGACCCCTCACTCTCACAGATCTTGGAAGACAGGCCATTCCTCGCTTACAGACAGCCCCCCAACCTGAAGCAAATACTCACCAGCAACTACACACCACACAACAAAAACACTAAGCCATGATGACATTCATGAGAAGAAACATCACAAACACATGACAGCAGAATTTCTTGATTTTACATATTGTGATTTTACAAGTGCCTTTCAGAAACATAGGTGCTGGAACTAGGGATGCTGGGGGGGGGGGGCTGCCACACCCCCTGGCTTGAAGTGGTTTCCATCATATACATGGTTTACAGTTTGGTTCAATGACTCTCAGCACCCCCACCGTACAAATTGTTCCAGCACCGCTGTTCAGAAATAAACTTTATTTGATTTTTCAGACATGTAAATTGAACCTTGAGTCCTGGTATCTTGTTCTGAATCATGGCTCAACACTAGTTTTTACTTTTTTTCACTGCATGAAGTCTTATATCTATTTAACTCTACAGGACTATTAAAGGTGGTGGAAAAGTTTTGCGAACTGTTCTTAGAGTAGACCCTACCCAACGTCTCTTCTTTTCTATTTGTGCATCACATACTGAGCATTAGAAACATAACGATGATTGTTTACATTAAATATGAGCACTGTATGCCTTGCTATAGCACTGATTCCATCTCTGACTTCAATCCACTTTCAGCCATGCACAGGTGTAGCCTACTTTGGAAATGACCAACTTCCAGCCATCTCAAAAAAGGAAGAGTTTCTTAGATTTTAAAAGTAGTAAATGAAATTTACTTAATGATGAATAAGATTACAAAATATGCTCGATTCTCACTGTGCTTAAAACATTAGTGAGTATTAGTACGTTTTTCCATTCAAGTCTCAGTCCGAAGAAAAATCACGAACATCTATTCCATTCATCACTTTCAAAACACACACATACAAACTGCATTTCATCAGGCTCACGTTTTAGCTGCCGCAAACAGTGCATCACCGCCCTGGCTCGCCTGCCAGTGTTTTAATGCAGGGGCTATTGTTCTAAATGTTAATCCTAGCAATTAGAGAAAGGCAAGTTTAAGAAAGGAAACAGCTGTGATTCCTTTGCTAAGCGCTCACTCATATTCATCCCTCAGCTGTATCCTAATATAAATAACCTTTTAATATCGCCACACAAAGTCTCTGTTAAGACTGGGGGGTTGTATAAACGTAATACTTTATCTGCATGTTTGTTTTTTCCTTCTGCATCGGTCACTATTTTACTGCTTAGGAAAGGAAAGGAAATCAGATGGCTGTTAATTAGAAAGCATTTATGATGGTGATGGCACAACAGATGTGAAAGTACATCAGATTTTCAGCTTTCTGGCATTTACTAGCATGTTTTTAATAACTGAAAGCCTTCTGTAATGAATTCCTGTTTACTGAGAACCACCCACAGCACCATGGGAGAGAAGTTTTCCTGTGATTTGTATCTCAATCATAAGAAAACAGAACAGACTCATGGTGTATTGTACAAAGGGAATAGCCAGGCATGTCGATGAATCATCCTTTACAGGAAAAAGTCCTAGAGAATTTAATAAAATGTGTGTTTTTTTTAAAGGGTGGGTTGTTTTTTGGGACCATCCTATATAATTTAAAAGAACAATACAATTCTATAAGATGGTTCGGAAAACCTACAGAAAAATTATTATTCTCTATCATATTCTATAGGACTATTATATTTCTATAGAATCCTATTTTGTATATTTTTATGTAACAGCTTTGGAGCCAAGGGGTACCAAATACATTTAAATAAGGGAGAGATTCTGGCACCAAAGGATTATTTTCCTTCAGTTGGTTCATTATAATTCAGACACTGAATGGAAGAAAATGATTTGTTAGAGGGCAACAATCTTGCTCCTAGTTGTTCAGGTAAGGGTTACCCTTTGGTGAGGTTAGGGAGAGCTGCAAACATTGAAACTGAGAAGATACCTCAGTGATGTGTCAGGTCCACAAAGTGCAATGGGAATTAACTTGAACCCATGAGCAGGAAAAATAGAGCAAGCAGTTTGAAATCAAGCATGGGACCAGGTTATACGCAATTCTGGAAAAGCTCCTACACATAAAAAGCTTTTCACATATGGAATTAAACAGCCCAAAAGAACAACAGAAAAAAGTAGAATGAATCATTTCAAGAGCATTTATTGAGCTTGCCAGATTTCTGGAGGGGTTTTTCTGGGGCTTTTTTATGGGCAGGCCTGAATGAACCACCCGACCTTCGGATCTGTTTGTCTCACATTGTCTCTCTCATACACATAAGTACAGAACACAGCTAGGTTTAGCTTCCTGAGTTACACAGGGCGTGATGTGATTTGTCATGTCTTCATACATTACACTGTGCCTGGAGTGCGGCGGATGAGTGCAAGTGCGGAGGACAAGTTGATGTAACTTACAACCCTGCTCGTGTCCCTTCAGTGTAACAGGAAGAGCATGAAGGTGTTAGAGTAGGAGAAAGAATGCTCCCACTGCTTTCATTGGTCTATTTACTTCTTATACCCTTCCGTATCCCTGGCCTGGAACTTACACTCACACTAACTTGCCGGCACAAGACTTACACCACTATTTATGTCACTTCTAAATTTGACTCAGTGTTTCAGCTTCTCTCTGAGGGAACAAATCAGTTACATTTCTGTACATCAGCCTAACCCTAGTGATTTATAAATCCCAGGCAAACCAGAAGAGTTCATTTGTCAACCAAAAGGAAGATCCACTTAGCAGTGATCCAGTCCAGCTTACTTCACACAGCCACGTAGGAAATTAGGGTTGGATTTTCAAAAGCACCTGAGACGCTTGGGAGCTTGAAAAAAAAAAATCAGTGGGATTTGTGCTCCTAAATCTTTTAGGTGCTTTTTAAATCCCAGCCTTACTCTCTAACGATTCTACCGCCAATTACGGTAAATGCTGGAAAACCTGGAAAGGTTCATAGGAAACCCCAAATTTGTTTTTTGGGTATATATTACTACTCGTTTTATCTTTGTAATGGCTTTCAATATAGCCCTAGTAGTGACCGTGACAAGGAAATCTGCTGGGTTGTCTTTTAAAGGACTTAATTCAAAACAAAGCTATTGCCATCAGATCAACCCACATTTTGTTTATAAACCAGAGTCCAGGCTAAAGATCCTCTTCCCTCTAAGATGTTTCGCAGTGTATTTTAGAGGTGTGCAGTTTAGGCCTTTTCTATGCTGGGAGATTTTGCACAACAGTGTAACTACACCAGTGCAAGCCCTCAGTGTAGAGGTTATATCCATCCAACATCTCAAATGAAAGGAGAAGCAACAAAGTTGGTCAACCTTTCCACGGTGGCTACAGGCCCACTCACCAGATGGAAGTTGAAGCACACTCTGCTTCCTGTCTTGCCTGCGGGCCTCAGCCTGGGCTCTCTGATGGCTCTCTGCCGTGACAGCATCAGGCTTAACCTGGCTTTTCCAGACTCAACGATTTTGGACAGAATTTTCCCAGTTGTCAACGGGAATGCTGAATTTTTTTGAGGCCTTGCTTGACCTTGTCGCTGTATCGGAGCTTTGGCCTTCCTCGGCGCCGTGGGCGGTTCTTAAGTTGCCCATAGAACACAGCCTTCGGCAGATGATCTGGAGGCATGCGCTCCATGTGTCCCAACCAGCGACATCCAGTGTAGTCTGCATAGACTGTAGGCCAATTCTCTCAAGGATCTCGTTATTGGTGATCTGTTGATGCCAAGTAACTGCAAGCATTTTTCTAACACAGTGGAGGTGAAAATGGTTCAATCTCTGCTCCTGCTTGGAGTATATAACCCAGCTTTCACAACTGTAAAGGAGGGACCTAAGGACAGAAGCCTGAAGACGAAAGTGCCTGTTTGTCAGGGTTAGCAACTTGTTGTTCCAGACACGTGAGGTAACAGAAACTTTGCTGATTCTAACATCAGGTTCCCTATCAAGGTTAAGTGAACTGGTAAGAATTGAGACGAGATAGCAGAAATGATTCATGTTGTCCAGAGCTTCATAATTGACATAGATTTTAGGTGGAATGTTGGTACCTTGTGACATGACAACTGTTTGCTTGATACTGATTACCAGGCCAAACTTGGTGCATGCATCAGAGAACTTATTCATCATGATCTGCAATTCATCAAGTGAGTTAGAGACGAATGCAGGAATATCTGTGAAAAGCAGATCCCGACTAGTAACCTGGGTGACATGCCTTCTACTCTGGAATTGTCTGATGTTAAACAAGCTGCCATTCATCCTTGATTCAACTAATATGCTAGATCGATCATTTCCAAAGGTGTAGTTAAGGAGAATAGAGAAGATGTCAAAGTCAGTGAGCGCTAAGGCACAGTCTTGCTTCATACCAGTATCAATACTAAACTTGGATGATGTTCCATTTTCATAGTGGATGGTTGCCTTCATTCCCTCGTGGAACTCCTTGAATAGGGAGAGCACCTTTTGTGGACAGCCAGTTTTCAACAGTATCTTAGAGATGCCATGCCTGCTAACCGCGCTGAAGTGTAGAGGTGCTGTACAGGCAAATCTCATTGGTAAAGCTCTCTCTTGCACTGGTGCTGCATGCCTGCATTAGGGGTTTGCACTGGTGCAACATAATCTGTGTCAAGTGCAAATTTCTCTGTCTAGCCAGGCCCTGAGATTTTCCCCTTTCCCAATTATTGTTTCAAAGACTGAAGACAGCAACCACTTATGTGTAAGGGAGAGAAAAAAGTCTGTAAAGGTATTTACAAGGCAAAGAAAACTGTGGACTAAATATCTGCCCACATACGAAAGTGAAAGAATAGTGAATGGTTTTCAGAAACAACTCTGAAACCTGACACCGTCCCAATCCACAAGCACTAACTTATCGAGTACCACACAAAAGCTTATCTCCTTAGCACAGGAATCCTGTTAAGCGTTACACATCTCACAACCCCTTTCTCTAGGAGCTGATAGTCTGCTACCCCTGTAGCTTTCCAGAGCCAAGACTCTTAACTCTTTTGGTTAGGACAACTGGGTCTTCCATCACTATAGCCAGCTGATCAGCCCCATCGCTGGGCAGCCCATATCCAGCCCCAAAATTACTTTACCAAGGGGAGTATCCCAGCTAGGAGACTCGTTCCAGGCCTTGTTGCCTGGTTGTCATGCCAAATCCATAAGATCAAACAAAGAGTCCGTTGCACCTGCCCGAGATTATATTTGTGATCAGAAGCTAGTGAGTCAGCATCATCAAATGCCAAACCAGACATGCCTCCTGGCTAAGAATAAGGCACGGTCTTTTCTGCAAGAGGTTGTGGCTCATTGTTTTTGAAGGAACGTTCTAGCTGCTCACCATGGTGTGCTTGGCCAGTGTATGCTCAGCACACCTGTATGCTTCACATAAACCGCTTTTCCTCTATAGTTAAAACACGGCACCTGATTCGCTTTTCCCGGTGCACTATTTTGCTTTTTAAATCTTCAGGTACAAGTCATCCAAGAGATGGTAAGCACGAGACAAGAGCCACAACATTCAGAATGTTCGTGGTGGACTGAGACTGGGGCTGGAAGAAGTCACATGGCAAGACAATGTTCATTTTGTAGTTGCTACAAACAGAGATTATTTTTAATGTGAATGTTATTGTCTCCGGCAGACTTCGCCCCACCAGTGTGTAGGATTTCAGAATGCTTTAAAAAAGGTCTGGAGGCTAAACGTGTGTTAGTCATTGTCCACATTACTTGAGGGTGAGGGGCAGACTCTGCATTTATTGCTAGTATCCAACAGCTGTTTTGTGTTTATAAAGATTTATTCAATGACAGGAGGCAGGTAAGGAACCATAGAGGAAAACAAACTAGACCAGAGCAGGGTTTTCAGAGCTCTGGCAACCATTGTTAAATCAAAAGTTATCTACCTTAAAAAAGGAATCTATAACACAAATAGGGTTTTAAACAATGTACAGTTCTCACATGCTTGGCAGATAATATTATTCCATTTAAGGTAACTCAGAACTAATTGAAGCGTTACACCAGGGATCGGCAACCTTTAGAACATGGCTCGCCAGGGTAAGCCCCCTGGCTGGCTGGGCCGGTTTGTTTACCTGCTGCATCCGCAGGTTCGGCCAATCGCGGCTCCTACTGGCCATGGTTCGCTGGTCCAGGCCAATGGGGTCTGCGGGAAGTGGCAGCCAGCATGTCCTTCGGCCCGCACCACTTCCCGCAGCCCCCATTGGCCTGGAGCGGTGAACCGCGGCCAGTGGGAGCCGCAATCAGCCGAACCTGCGGATGCGGCAGGTAAACAAACTGGCCCGTCCCGTCAGGAGCTTTCCCTGAACAAGCGGCGGCCCTAGTTTGAGAACCACTGCCTTACATGATATACTGTGCAAGATTTGTTGCAATAGTATAACAATGGTAATATCAACGATATAAAATAGTCATCTTTAACCATACAGCATCACACACACCCTCAGTTAAAGGCAGGTTTATGCCCTGAAGCAGGAGGGTTTATCCTTTCCATAACTCTTGGGTAGTGTTTTAAATCATTACTATTATTAAATGCAGGGTCTGACTTCAGTGGGAGTTACAGGTGCTCAGTAGCTGCTCACTTCCTCTCTGGACTAAGACCAGGTAAAGGAGAACGGAACAAAAATCTCAAGCAGAAATTCTGACTCAGGAAGTGCTGACCCACCACAACTGCACAATTGTCTACCCCACACATCCATCACGTTCTGCTGAAATCCAAAATTGGTCACATGGAACAGGCTCCCTCCTTTTCATCTAATGATGGTGACAGAATAATGCAAGGAGGGCTGAGGAAGCTACCATCCCAGCACCCCAAATACCCGGACCCTACATTCAGGAATAGTGTAATCCTTCACTATGTCAAGACTCTTCTTTCTTGGCATGCCAAAAAATATAATGGGCCAAATCCTCACATCTTTAATCAGTCTTTATCCAGGCAAAACTACCATCGAGGGATTGAGTTAACACTGAGGACCTCAGACTTTGGCCGTACGTTTCAGTTGTACTAGGAGATCCTAAACTGCATCTTTTGGTTGAGTCTTGAGGATCTAGATTTCTAGAACAATTGCTTATTCCTCTTGTTTACCTTTTAATCAAAAATGCCCTCTTGGCTGCACTGTAGTACCCTGTAGGCCTGATTACAGGGAATGGAAACCCAAAGTTCTTCTCCACGTGCTTCCTAAATTTCCCCCTACAGTATAAAACAGATAAGATATTCTGCCTTATTTCCTCCGTCCTCAGGACACTTGCTGTTTAGTTTTACTGCATACTGTTAATCGGGTGCCTCAGAGATGGCAGGTGAAGTAACACCTGTATATATAGAGACAGTCAGATTCACCAGCATGCTTCAGCTGCCAGTTAAGTTTGTGGCTACTTTGCATCACTGGCACACCACAAAGCAGCCAGAGCACAGCGATGAATGTGGCTCACCGTTTGGGAAGCACTCTAGAATCCAGCAGGACAAAAGGCTCCACATGTATGGAATTACATAGGATCGTTTTATTATTTAATTTGTTTTGTATTCCAAACCTATCCCAGAATCAAGGGGATGACCCAGCCGCAGTCTAGCACCATCCAGAAGAAGAAATTTAGATCAATTCTGCTTTTGGGGCCAAGGTTTTAAATGTACATTTTAAACTATCAGACTTTGCCAGGCAACCAAAGTCTAAGGAGTCCACAGACAGTTTCTTCAAGGCTCTGTTACAGATGCAATGCAATTTTTAGCATGTCTGTAATTTCGAGTGTGTGCAAAAATAAATGTATATATCACACACTTCAAAGACCATTTTTCATAGAACTGTCTCCTGCCATATATGATGGTAGGTAGTGGTAATTGGAGGTAGTTCTCAAAGGCCTTATCTACTTCAGTAATTTGCTCCAATTCCAATAATCAATGGCCAGACACCAATGTAGCCGCATGGGGCAAGTGCCCACTGTAGACAAGAAAATCCATGATTTGCTCTGGTGTAGTTTACCAGCTCCACTGATACTTTTGCACCTTTGCTGTCCATATCAGTGATGCAGCTAAACTAACAGATTAAACTGGGACTAATTCCCATTGCAGTTGAGGCCTGAGAAGAATTTTTTTTAAAAGTATGAACTAGTTCAGAAGTTGGTAGAAGCTGAAAGACTCCAAGTGATGTGCATGAGTGTGATACTTACAGTGAAAGGAACAAGCAAATTCACAGTGTGGGACATTGTAAAGATCCTGAAGCTGCTGGAAGGCAGCCAGAAGTCCATGTCTGCTCAAGTGAGAAAAGTGTACCAGACCTAGATCCACCCACTTAGACAAGACCGGAGCTGTCTGGCCAGACGACATGCCTGGATTACTATCCAAGGTGGCCAAGTGCCAAAGAGGATTTTTAATCTCCAGATGCTTTTAAAATAAAAATAAAGACTGTGCAATAAACTGGCCTTGAACGGACAAGCCAAACAGCTGGCTGATATGGGCTAGATGGCTGGGCAATAAAATTTTTCATTTCAATCTGATTCATTGTGAACCCTGGCAAGCTCTCTTCTAACCCAGTGTATAGCTCACTGTTCAGAATGCAGTCATGCCCTCCTCTGCTGCGAGGCAGGCAAGGTCTGCTGAGTCCGAGCCAAGAATTTCCTTTTTTCCATATCAAATTGTCTCACCATTTTTGTATGCTTTGGGCAAATGAGCTGGCAACGACCCAGATGGAGTCAAAGGGTTTGGGGGGAATGTCATCTACATCACATTGACTATGCTTATAAATGCATTCCACTTTGATAAGGAGGAGAATAATGCACTGCACTTGGATCTGAATACTGTGCATTCAAAGTATATTCATTGTAATTACACTGTTAGATAAGACTTATTTCATGAACATGCTTTGGAGATACCACACACTCCCAAATGCCCGGAACGTTTGGGGTCCACATTGTAGCAATGCCTACAGAGTTTGTCTTTCCCTCACCAAACACATCAGCCTTTGTAATAAATGGAGGGTGGGGGGTAGCTCCCTTTTATGGACACCCAGCCAGCCAATAGCTATAAAATCCCTCTTAGTAGCTGTTATGTTCTCTAATTGCTCTACCTATAAAGGGTTAAAAAGTCTCACTGCTGTGCATAGGTAAAAGGAAGTGAGTGGGCACCCGGCCAAAAGAGCCAATGGGAAGGCTAGAACTCTCTAAAATTGAAGGAAGACTCCCCTTTTGTCTGTCTGTTTTTGTTCTCCCGGGGAGAGGCAGACAGGGCAGAGCTATGCTGTAAGCAGCTTTGGTCAGGTATGAAAAAATCATCAATATCATACCTAGAAACTACTAATTTAAAACCCCAGATATGCAAGTAGATCAGGAAATTTCTAGGAAAACACTATTAGGTTTGATTTCTTTATGGCTTGTGGATTCTTCTGTGCTGACTCCAAGTGCTTTTGTTTTGCTTGTAACCTTTAAGCTGGACCTCAAGAAAGCAATTCTTGGTGCTCGATTCTTGTAGTTGCTCTTTTAAAATCTAGCGATAGCCTGAGTTCACAGATGTATTTTCTTTTTTTTTTTTAATTAATAACATTTTCCTTTTTTAAGAATAGAATTGGATTTTTGTGTCTTAAGAGGTTTGTGCATATTGTTTAATTAGCTGGTAGTAACAGCTGATTTCCTTTTTTTAATTTCTTTCTCAGCGCTTCCCTGGAGGGGGGTGAAAGGGCTTGAGGGTACCCACAGGAAGGAATTCCCAAGTGCGCCTTCTTGGGCTCTCAAAGGGGTTCTGCACTTGGGTGATGGCAGTATCTACCAATCCAAGGTCAGAGAAAAGCTGTAACCTTGGGAGTTTAATACAAGCCTGGAGTGGGCAGTATTAATTTTTAGAATCCTTGCAGGCCCCCACCTTCTGCACTCAAAGTGCCAGAGGGGGGAATTAGCCTTGACAGCCTTAAACACATTGATCCTATGAACATTTATTTCAAAATTAGGAAAGTTGGGTCTTTTTTCCTTTTCAAAGTTGTGCTGGTTTAACCAGAGGTGTGTTTCTAAATCAACGTGGTTAAGTAGTACTTAACCCAGTGTGGACTCTCTTCGTTCAATTTAAACCTGATTTATACCCGTTAAACTTAATTTTAAGCTACAGAGTGTCCACACTGGGTTTTGCGCCACTTTAACTAAACTGATTTAAACACACATCTTTAGTTAAGCTGATGCATCTTTGAATAGAGATCAGGCCCCAGCCAATTCTCTGCTTTGTGTAGGTGTGAATTAGGGGGACCTGACTCCAACTCGTATTGTTGACAAGTAACAAGTTAATTTTTCTAAACTGGCCTCTAAACTTGATGCTCACAGTTTTGGTTGTGCAATTCATGGACCTCAAAACTCTGATGTGTGTATGCAAATCAGGTTCTGCATTTAACTTCCTGATCTGCCTATACAAATGCTGTTTGCATGAGCAAATCAGAGGTGTGGGGCAGCCAGAATATTTGGTTGCCCAAAACTGCAAACCCAGGAGCATTGTGAGCATTCAGATTTAGAGACCAGGCTGAGGTCACATTGGAAATATGTTCCATATTACCTAAGCTGAGAGATAAAGTCTGTGAACAGAAGGGAGAAAGTACACCAGCTTCCCTAACGGAACCAACCCCTGTCCCACAAGAGCAAGTGCTCTGAAATGGGGGAGGGAAAATAGACTCAAGCCCATCTGCACTGGTAAAGAATATCTGAGTTTATTACAGACAGAAACTGTCAGTACCTCCCTGGGAAGAAGCTAGCTATTGGCAAAGAGTCCAATGTATCCTCAAAAGCCAACACTACTGGCCTTGTCCATTACAAAATAAAGATGCATGTAAACTTCACCCAGAAACTAGGAGGAGCGACCTTGGGAGCTGAGGCAAAAATCCTACGGGCCTCTTCATTAGCCCTGTTTATTCTGTCACAGAGCACTACTCCATTGTCTGGACATACAGCTCCCACACATCACTCATCAATTCTCACCTTAACACCACAATAGGGATCATTATGTGCACAGAAAAATCAATGCTACAACTATGGCTTCCTGTACTGGTGCACATCTACCAATCCCAAATTCATTGTGACCTGAGATTCCTTTGGGAGTTCCATTGTATTCAAGGGAACAAATATTTCCCAATATATGAAGACCTAAATAATGTACCAAGATTCCATCTCAAATATAGAAAACGTTTTTGGCTTTCAGTGCAAAAGCTTGAAGACTCAGGGTCTGTCCCACCTGCCCAAAGATCAATGGCGAGCAAGTTGAAAGGATGACAACATCCCAAACAAATAGCTCATCAACCAGAGAACCCAATGGCCTTTCCCTCCCATGGAAACTATGGTGCACTTTGAACCTGCACATCACATGGCAGATGCACCTACCTCCTCCATAAACGGGGACTGAGACACAATCCTATTTGTGACTGCATAAATGGACTTCAAACTACAGAACATGTTGTCAATCAATGTTCCAAATAATCATATCCCGGTGGTTTCTTTGTCATCCACTCTGTGACACCTGAAGCAATCCAGCTTGAACATCTAATGTTCCTGGTTTTAAGCGATACGAAAGAAGTTGCCTTGCAAATTACTACCCACTCTTTAACCTCCCTTTCTTTGATAAAGTAACAACAACAAAAGTGATAGGAAATAGTGACTGCAGTCACTATCTGGTTTAGGGTTTTTTTCATATATAAAAACTTCACTCCAGCACTTCACTTCCCCAGTGAACTGATTACTTCATCTGAACTGATCTTCTTAATTGCTTCATTCTCTGTGGAAATTATTGCCTCCTACTCACTCTTTGCTGGCTAGTTGTGTTTCTGTAGTAGATTTTTATTCTTTAGAAGGCATGGCGTAATCCTTCTTGGAAAGGTGACTGGCATAGCAAGTGCAATCCTGACTAGCCAGGAAAAAACAGCAGCAGGCAAGCAGTTCAGTGGGTCTGAACACTCCATCTTTAGTTTACTGAGCCTTTGTTAAATGGACGTTTGCACCCCTAGTAATTCTTCATAGGGGTGGGGAGGCGTTGTAGCATAGGTCATAACGTTTGCACATATGTTCCAATACATTCCCATGTGAAAACTCTGACTAAGTAAATTAGTTTCAAAGTATGGACTACCTGCTAAAGTTGAGGAGAGACTGTCATCAGGAACTCTAGGAACATTTTAGTTGTAATAAATGTCGTTCTGTAACCTTGTTGGTTCTTCTATGAAGTCAGCAAAATGTGGAGTGGGGCTGAGTTGGGTGGGTGCTTTTTTTCTTTTCTTTCTGAGATGCCTTCAGGGTTAATGTTGAGAGGTGCAGGCAAGAAATGTCACCTCACTATAAATACTTGAATATTTGTTAATTTATAAATTATTCCAGATTGCGAGTAACACTTACATCACACAGTACTCTCCCACCTCATCAACACCATTTCACATTTTGGTTTTGTGCATTTGAAAAGGAGGTAGAAAAACAAACCATACTTCACGCCTTATTTTGACTAGGAAAAGTGCTGAGTTTGGATCAGGTTTAGGTAACAAACACCAGCTAAACCCAACCTGAACTCAGCCACTTGTAATCTAAACAAGGCCTCAGAAGGCTGAGCTGAACAGACCTCAGATAAACAATTTGAGTTCAGTAGATGTTATGAGAAGTGTCATTACCTGATGGCTACTAAGATTCCGGTTAAAGGATTCAGATTCTAGGAACTACAGAGAGAGAGAGAGAAGGTTTTTGATCTAGTCTAATAAGGTCATTTTCTCTGTACAGGCAGAGGAACACACAATGCTAACCTGGATGCCAGGTGATGAGTGCATTAGATATGCCTAAAATAGAAAGGCTGATTTACTGCCTGCCAGGCTAGAGGAAGGAAAGTACAATCCTTCCTGACCTCAGAGAGGTGGATTTCAGGGAGGCAGAAAAGAAGCTTTATCATGTGGTTTAGTCTTTAAAATCTAAAATTCCAGAGGCCAGGCTAAGACAGGTAGGATAGGTTACCTCTACATATATTTTGAAATTAAGTTTTCTGCCAGATTACCAACATTTCAGTAGTTTTCAATCATGCATTTTTTTCTGTATTCACTTATTCAGCATGTTCCCTGTATTGATTTTCACCCTGTACCTGGTGTGCCATACACTGTTTGAGGAAACACACTTGGGTCCTTCTGTTGGACAGTTTTCTTCCCCACTAGCCTAAGGAGTCCCAGTGTTTTACACACATTACAAGCCAAGGAGTTGCATTGCCGTGGTATGATCTTGCACATCCATTAAAGGTTTCTGACTGTTGGGAAGCAGAGGCATGATTGCAGGGACTGGGAGAGGTGTTTGGGAGGGATTAATGAAATTATCTCGTGCAGGCAAATTGTGAGGCAATAGCGCACGACCTCCCCCATGCAGTTTGGCCTTAATTCTGTCTGGAAACAACCCTGCTATTTTAGCTCTAGGCCTCTCGCAAGCAGGAACTGCTAAAATCATACAGAACTGCGTGACTCCATGATGAGCCCACACGGTTACTCTGATGAGCTCATCCGTCCCATTTTCACTTGTGGCCAGAGAAAGGATTTGAACACAGACTCCCCAGGTGGAAAGGCTATTTCATTAACTCTGCAGAGAAAGTTATTTCCTTCTTGCCAGCCTCGCCTTCCAATATCCTCTGTATATCATTGATCTGTAGTGCTGACCTTGTAGGGGTTTCTAATCCCTGTTTCTTTTTTAATTTCCTTCAGTTTCTTGGGGCATGTTAAAACGAATGAATGGGCAGCATGCATAAAACCAAGCTAGGCTTGCTTTGGGAAGACTAAGCTGACCTGACTCCACAGTCATCTGCCTGGGCAGAAGATACCACCTGTCTCTCATATATGTCAAAGGATTTTAAAACATGAGACAAGGGATTGCCTAAATCTTTTTCCTCTTGCTCTGAAACTCTGAAGCACTGAACACCCATCAGCACTGCTCTGCATTACTCATTTATTCCTGACTTGACATTTCTTCAGAGTCACTGGGTAAAACCACAATGAATTTTCCTTGTGTGTGTGTGTGTGTGTGTGTGTGTGTGTGTTTATCTTGCTAATTACATGGCCTGTACCCTATACATTGGCCTCAATGAATCCATTTGTGATGCAGCTGAGACATATATACTGTAGCATTAAATAACATATGAATGCTGTCCAACAGTTTAATCAGACACAAAGCTGCCTGGTTTTGTGCCCTGTCCTACCTCATTGCGATCTCAGAAAGTAAGCCCAGCTTTCCTGAACGAAGAACGATTTCGACAAGTCTCTGTGTGTACTCTCCTTGCATAATTTCTTGGACCTTGCCCTGTTCCACCTGCTTAATAATGTTAAGCTTATTTATGGATAATTTATATGCAGCCCACTCTGCAACGGCACTCTGGCAAGAGGTATTTCAGAACTTTGGGAACAACCTTCTTCTGTAGCTTTCTGCCCCCAGTTTGTAAGACCCCCTAAGTGCAAATGCTTCATCAGCACTTGTTCCTTGACCCTGCATGAAACATCAACATGCAAAACAGTAAGCCCTCTGTCTGTTCCTCACAGCTGTATTCTATCCTGCACCCCTATCTCCTAAAAAACCCTCTTTCCACTGAGGTGGATTAGAAACTCTTTGTGTTTGCCACAAATCTGTTTTTTTGGTACATAAAACTGGAATGCTAGGCTGAGATAAACACTCACCCTTCTGGTTCCTCCTTTATTACAAGAGCAGAGTATTTCTGCAGTGCTTAGTACCGTGGGCCCTGGAAGCTCTCGGTGAAAGTGAACTGTTACTGGAAAGCATTGTTCATTCCGCTTGTTTGTTCTACATCTTCCTAGAAGCAGCATCTAGCAAGAAAATTCAGAGCGGGGAGTGTAAAGGGAGTTCTGTATGTGGCTCAGTTGGAAGCATTCTAGTTGGGGGAAAATACACTTATCTGTCACAATTCATTTTCTTGCGTCTGTATAAGACATACACACAGACAGAGTCCTGAAATGGCCTCGATAGACATACATACCTTGTGATACACTCTTCCTGTGCGTAACTGTGATACAAGATGTTACAGGTACTGAAATTTATGGACCAGATCCTCAGAACCTGATTTAAATGATCTGTTGGGGATTCACAGTGGCTCCGACCCCACGCCATCCCTGGGCCTTTTGTGACTAGCCTGGGTCCCTGACTCAGCTGCTAGACCAGTGGTCTCCAAACCTTTTTGATCGTGCACCCCTACCAGTAAAAAAAATTTGAGCACGCACCCTCTGCATGCACCCGAACTGCCAAAGCAAAAACAAACAAAAAACGCCGCTCGGACTCCCGCCCGAACTGCCGAAGCGCACCCCACTTTGGAGACCACTGTGCTAGACTATGCCAGAAGAAGGCAACCCACCTCCACTCTACAGAATGCACCTGGCCCACTGAGCCGTGTTACATGGACCCTCCTGACCCCTCATCTATGGTACAATATGGACACTGAGAAGGGGGGAAGACCGAATTCCATTTATTCCTGTGCCCCGGCAGCGGCAGAAACACTGACTGTGAGGGGTCGGCTCATCTGACACGGGCTGACGATTCCTGCTCAATACTCCACAGAAGGGGGGGGGGGGAACCTCATGGGACAAATTCCTTCCAGCCCCTAAATAAATGTAACCCTGCACACATGATCAGTAATCACCTTAAATCCTCTCTGACTAGGTTTCTCATTCAGTTACACATTAGATCCATATGATCACATGAAGCAAGTATGTTTTTACATGTAAGTACTCACACGATTTCTGCTGTTTATTTAATGCGACAGTAAACGGTACCAAAAAGGTCAGAGGACAAAGCAGGAAAAAAAGATTAAAAGAGGAAGATTAAGAAAATAGTATAGCTGGGGGGGAAATAAACACAGGAAAAGCTACAAAGCTCAAGCACTTCCCCAGATATTTAAACAACATTATTATTGATTCAAAATGTATATGTTTGTAGAAACATTTAAGAAATTGACTAGATTTTGCAGGACAATATTAGAGAACAAAAAAAAGGCACACAATGACTCTGTCTCTGGTGCCTGTAATAATAGCAGCTTAGTTATTATGTAGCAACTTCACGCTGTAGCTCTCAAAACATTTTTAAAAGGGACAATTATCCCCATCTGACAGATGGGGAAACTGAGCCACAGAGCAGTGAAATGATTTGCCTAAGGTCTTATCTAACGGGTCAGTAGCAGAGCTGGGAATAGACCCTCGATCTCCCAGGGCCTAGTTCATACCCTACTGTCTTCCTATCTGGACAGAGTTCTTTAAAGACCTCTCTGCAGTGACTGGGAGCCAATACATACAAAGAAAGCTTTGGTTGTTCCGTATTTCCCTGTGTTTATCTTGCACTGGACCAATGCAAAGTGCCAGTGCTCATGGCCTCATTCCAGCTCCCACTGAAAAGTGAGTGGGATCAATCCCAGAGCAACTGTTACGAGTGAGATTTTCAAAAGTGCTCAAGCCTTGGCCAAACTCTGTAAAACTCCTGTTGACTTCAACAGGAACAGAGGCAGGCCGCTGCCAAGTGCTTTGGAAAATCCCGCCCTTGCACATGTATTGGACAGAGGCAACGTTATTGTTTGCAGAGGCAAAGCCGCTATAGTAAGTAACAGTCACTTTCCTGAGAGATGGAGTCTGTCCTGTCTGCTGGGACAATATTTGTTCTAAACATGCGTAAGAACAACCGTATTCCTCACGGCTCTTTATCAATGGGAAGAGAGGGAGCAGGTCTCCCCCATCAAGGGAAAAACATTTGCCCATATGGTTTACTTCTGAGTCTGTCTCCTGCCGCCACTGTACCTCTCACCCCATCTATCTCCATATACCTGGTCACCCCAAACCAAGAGCCCTTGACTTGTAAAAGATAATGCGGAGGGAAACTGGGAACAGAGAAATCACCTCCATAGTCATTCATGGAAATTCACTTCTCATGTATGTCTTCAGCTATAGTCATATACAGACTACAAGAACTGGGTCTTTATTTAGTGAGACTGACCTCAGCTATAAAGTAAAGGGGTTTTCCCAACACAAAACCAATCATTGACGGTTGAGCTCAATCCACACCCATGAGAGTCAAGGTCAAAACTCCCACGGGCTTCAGGAGCAGACCCATTGAGGGCTACGTCCTGCATGACCAGGTAATAACAAGTGAGAAACAGGAGTAGTGTGTCAACTTGAGCCCAGGCCTGGGCTGCAGGAACACTTGGGTTCTTCGAACCCTGGCTCTGCTAATAATTCTTGGACTAGTCGATATCCCAATTCCCCGTCTGGAACTGGAGATATTTCTTTCCTGCTGTGAGGATGAGCTAGGGCTTGTATGCACACAAATTCAAACGCGTTCAGCCAAACCTGCTCTAGACTAACTGCAGCTAAACTGAAATAGGCCTGCTTTAAACCAAAACAAGAGGGAGCTGTACTGGTTTAAAAGTCAGCCTTTACTTCAAACGGGCACAACTGTCTATGTAGACAAACCCTTCACGTGTGTGTGCAGGAAGGCGCTGAGTGTAGATTCCAATACTTGTACACGTGCTGAGGTGCACCTCCCCCCACACTTAGCCCATAGATTTGGGGCTGCAGGGCAACGACCCATAAGGACTACTTAGGTGTATGAGGTTCAGCATATACATGAGCGTTTGCAAAATCGGGGGGTTCAATGATATTCATCTGCATCATTACGCTGCAGCACATTAAAATCATTAACCACAGGCTTTACCCGTGCAAGGCTCTGTGCTATCTCACCATAGGCTTGGTCTACACTACCCCCCTAATTCGAACTAAGGTACGCAACTTCAGCTACGTGAATAACGTAGCTGAAGTTCGAAGTACCTTAGTTCGAATTAGTTCGAACTTACCTTGGTCCACACTCGGCAGGCAGGCTCCCCCGTCGACTCCGCGGTACTCCTCTCGGCGAGCTGGAGTACCGCAGTCGACGGCGAGCACTTCCGGGTTCGACTTATCACGTCCAGACAAGACGCGATAAGTCGAACCCAGAAGTTCGATTTCCAGCCGTCGAACTAGCGGGTAAGTGTAGCCAAGGCCTTAGACAGGTTCTGAAGTAGTCTCTTTCTACTGAACAAATTTCAAACCTCTAGCAGGAAGATGTACTGTGTTTTGTGACTCAGATTACACCATGGATGAAGCCCTGTAGTGCAAAGGGAGTGCAGTGTCAGCTGGATTTAGTTATCTTTTGAAACTCCCACTCTTATGTCTTTTCAATTAGAGACATGAATAGGAAGTCAGAGGGGTTTCTTAAGGAATCAGAAAAGCATCTTGTTCCAAGTAATTACTGGTCTGCCATGAATAAAATGGTTCCTTTCTCTCAAACACCACAAAGACTATTAAAAGTATTACTGATAAAAAGCTAGAAGCTGGGGAAATGACTAGACTAGACTATTTTTAGCAGCAGTGGCATCTGGACAACAGGAGAATTGCTTGTTACAAATTTAGCACAGCTGATGTTTGAAGAAAATGTTTGCTAGACAAACTGAAGTCACACAGAGCAATACCAGCTTAGCTCAAAATGCTAACTCAGGAACCAACAAGAAAAACATGAAACTGGCTATTACCGAGTCCCATATAAAAACAACATTTTCTTTGTCAGATAAATATAAAAAAGTAATTATGTTTTAGGACTTGGTAACGAGCACTTTGAGTAACACTTCTTTATGACTATGCTCACCTTGAGAGCAGAAGGGATTGATAGCTACCCGAGAAATAAGGTGAATGGAGGTTTTTCTGGGAACAGTTCTAGGCAAACCATGTTATAGACAAAAGTAGGAAAGAAAGGACCTCTGCTCGCACACTCCCCCTCTGCTGTTAGACTCTCTCTCTCTCTCTGCTGTGTCAGCTGCAGTCTATGCCAAATGCCAGCTGCTTAATTTCAGGTCGATTAAGAGAGGAAATCTATTAAAAAGTCCAGTGTGTTTAAATAAACAATGTCAATATTTTAAATACTGAAACTATTTAAAAACATGCAATTAATTTCTGACCTGAGATATTTTATCTGAGCACATGTTAAATAGATAAGTTATAAACCCTTAACCCTTACAAAAGTAGTTTCACAGTGTAAATGCTCACAAAACCTTCGCAAGAGTCAGACCCGCTACAAATGGAGCTTTGTGCAAGTTGCAGAAAATATCCACTCCTGTCATATTTACTGACATGAGGAGCCACAGTGAAGTCTAAGGGTTAGCAGGCCCCAAATGGATGTTTGAAGGAGGGTGGAGAGGTGTAACTCCAGAAAAAGAGAGAGAGAGAGAGGGAGTGTGTGTGTGTGTGTGTCCTACACCTGCAGAATCCAAAGAGTTCAGACATTTACCAAAAAACATACCATGCAAAAGAGTAACAAAATGCTACACACGGATTGTTGCCCTTTTTTGCTTTTTGTTCAAAGCACCAACCTATTTGGTAGAATGAAGATCTTGGGGCACTTACAAATTAACAAAAATGGTTTGGGCTCAGATTTAAAACAGCATAAAAGTGAAAGTGTTTCGCTCAAGAAAGGGCTGGGGTCTGGGCTGCAGGAAAGCCCCACCACCAATTTCTGTAACTTCAAATGAAACTGACACCCCTCCTCTTGCTCCTTCTCCAGAACGACTTATTTCTACACCACAGCATTTCTGTCTGTCCTGGGACTGAAAGCTTTGAGTCATAATAGAAATCAGCCCACTCAGTGCAAGCTGCACTTTTTAAATAGGCAACCACCATTTTTGTGCAACATATTCAAGAAATGACATTGGATCAAAAGCATTTCTCAGCCATGAAAGTGAGAGAGGGAAAGTTAGCCACCCAATAAAGAGATGCAATAGATTTAAATCAAGTCCACAGCAGCCATTTAAATGGCCAAGTGAAAGAAGGCACAAATCAGGGATATATTTCCCCCCACCCACACAAAGAAACCCGCTGCATTCTTACAGATTCTCTCACACACACTAATGCTTTTGATTTGAAATTAGCTCTTGGATGAAGACCAGCTGTCTTAAGTTGAGATCAGGCAAGACCAAAGTGATGCTGGTCAGAAGACCTTCTTTCACCTCCAGCTTGCTAGAAAATGTCATCCCTTCCTCCCGGGTGAGAACCTGACCACAGGGACATGCATGTGTCCCCTGCAGGCTGGATCACTGCAGTTCATGGTACTGGAAGCTGAACGTGAAGACGATGCACAGGATCCAGGTGGTACGGACTGCAGCTGCTCCCTTCTCGATGGTTGTGTCTGCCGTGATCCTACTAGGCCTGCGCTCAAGTCCCTCTGCTGGCTCCCTGTCAGCTCCTAGTACTTGGTCCTAACATTCAAAGCAATTAATAGATCAAGCCCCAGCCACATCATAGACTGAATTTTGATTTACGAACCTGCAATATCTGCGCTCCTCTGGGATACCACAGATCTCAAAGCCCCAGCCTAGACAAAGCTTATGAGTGCAGGGAACAAATCATGCCCTGTGGAAGGGCTCTGGCAATAGAACAATCTTCCAGAGGAGATCAGGCCAACCCAGAGACTATCTAGGAAACACTGCAAAAACTTCCCCTTTGAAAAGGACTTTCTACCAGAATGACACTCACAACACTGACATTCGCTTCTCTCCCTAGAGACACACCAACAAAAAAGGGGAAAAAACCCTCCTGGCAAGAGGGAGAAGTGCCGGAGTCTCCAGGAAGTCCACCTGGCACTTGACTGTTGCTATTGATTTCATGTGGCAGGCACCCAGATAGCATGAGGAGAAGAAGCAGTGTGAAACCGTTGAGCTATATTGATTGTTTGAGAGATGTGTCCATTATTGATTATTACTATTATCTAAGGTTATTAGCTGGGAATCAGCATTGCACTCCAAAGGGAAGAGAGGGGGAACAGCTAAGCCCAGAAAGTCTCACCCAGGAAGCTGTACAGTCTGCTAAGGCTGAAAGGGTCCCAGGCAGAGGTGTCATGGTGCCAGAGCAGTCCTGGGCATCGCCCTGGCACCTGAAATCCAGGACTTTGCGAGGAGGGGCAGGGGCGAAGGGAAGGGGGGAGGTGTGAGAGGGGGAGTTGAGGGGGGAGGGGCAGGGCTCTGGTACTGTAAAATTTAGCACTAAATCACTGGTCCCAAGGCATGTCTGTGATTTCCAGTGCAGACAGCCCTCCCCACACCGGTTCCGATCGAAGTAGAGTGCTAACGGTAGAAGTGTAGCCATGGCAGCGCAAGCAGCAGGATTTGGGGGGTGGGGGTTGGCCATCCACATACGATCTTATCTTGTTTGAGAGCCTAGGTACATACTGGAAATGATGCCTTCCAACTCCACCATGGCCATACCCAAAGTAACTGCTCAGACAGCCTCTGTAATGCTCCTGTTACGCGCGTGAGCTACATCTGTATGTAGGTAAACAGTCAATAGAGAAAGGGCCAGCAGGGGTTCAAGGATACATGTTGGCTTTGTTGGCCCAATACAGGTTGTGCCCTGCAAATGGCTTCCTCTGGCAGCAGCTCTCAGCAGGCTGGGTGGTGGTCTCTGCACAGAGCTCTTCCCAGCCAGCCTTTGCCCTGAACTCCCTTCAGATCAGCCTTCTCTGCCGGCCCCCCAGGTCACCCAATAACGGGACAGAGTCCCCAGGGGGGTGAAGGGCCCAGTTGTCTCCCCCACCCTCACGAGCTTCCTCTTCCCATATCAAATTTCCTGGCCCCTTCCACTCTCCAGAGCACGGCTGCTGGTTTGCCAGGCAGGACTTACAGTGAACTGCTGCCCCCAGTCGGCCAGTCTGGGCCAGTCCCTCCCATTTGCACTTTCCCTTTCAACAAAACACTCCGTGTAACACGCTCCTAGCACGAGACTGTCCCTCAACTCCACCTAACAGACACCGGTATCAAAAACCTGGCCTCATTCTTCCGGGGCCCTGCACCAGCTATGTGCTCAGCGCTGTACAGAAAACAAGATTCATGCATCTATAATCTATGCTTGATAAATAGGCTGCGATTCCTAGTTTGGTCACTAGGTGGCACTGAGTATGAGATGAAGGTGAAAGGAAGCTGGGACAGCTCTAGTTAGAGTAAGTGCAGTAGAGAAGCTTGTAATGGCTGCATTGCAATAAAAAAAAATGTGCTAGAGTGAAACCACTGCCATCTGTCTTTGTTTTGCTAACCCACTTCTCTGGTCTGCGTTGGCAGTTTGATACTATGTTGGCTACAGGCTCTTTTCCTAAGTTTGTTGAAGGCAGCACGAGCTGGCTTGATATTGCTGAGGGCTTCCAAGTCTATTATTTCTCACTGGAAAAAAGTTTTGCCCAAGTACTGTACATGTCATTTGGAAATGGGCAAAGCAGGGTGGTTTTGCAACACTGAAATGAAACCAGGGGCGGTTTGGATCTGGATCTCATTTTATCTGAAGCCCCAGCATTTCAAAATTGGAGTGGTAGGAACACGCAGGACCATAGTGACAGCCTCTCAGGTGAGCTGTCAAAGAATCAGTGAGCAGGAGTGATAAATACCTGACACCACAAAGAAACCCGTCAAATAGGCCCTGAAGATGTGAAGCACAGACGTTAGAAAAGGAAATGACTTATCAGGGTGAAATCCTGGCCCCTTTGAAGTCAATGGCAAAGCCCCTATTGACTTCAGTGGGTCCAGAACTCCACCCAATAGTTTCAAAACTATACCCTGCCAATGCAGGATTTTTCCCTAATGAACATTTTTCTTGTCCTTTGTCCCATTTATTGTTATTTGCTTTAACGATTATAATGCAGAAGTGCCCAGAAACCAACTGGGTCAGGCTTCCATTGTGCTAGGGGCTGTACAAATGGTTAGTAAATATATGTCTCTGCTCTCATAGTTTCAGGGTAACTGCACTTGTATTTCCCCTCCACGGTCCCTTGAGGGAACCTACTTAAGGTCTCAGGACTCCATCTGTCACCTCCCTTGGGTGGAGACCTGCATCCCTCTCGAGAGGGATTTTAAGGTTGCATAGCCTCCTGCCACACATTGTGATATCCCCAGCAAGCCAGTCTGTGTAACCAACGCATGAACTGTGATTTCTCTCAGAGAACAATGCTCAGCGTCTGCCAGCAGTAACAACTTACCATACAGCTCTTTCTTAGCACAGAACATTTATTCTGAGGATAAAAGCATCACAGAGAAAACATAAAAAACAATAAACATTCCTACACACCTACTAACTCCACCAGAAACTGCTCATCTTCCACCTGGAGAGTCTGGTAGGCTAATGTCCTGTCAGCCAGGGTTGGGGTCCCCTTGGGACCAAAGCTCCTGTCTGTTTGCTGAATCAAAAGGAAGACCCTGCGTCTGTTTCAGATCAGCCTTTCTATATCCCAAGTTCTTTCTTCATCTCTTGGTCTCTGGAAAACCCAGTTTGAACCAGTACATGCACACCACCCAAGGAGGTGGCACCTCCTTCGAATTGTTTATAATCTTCACAACTCACCTTAATCATCCTCCACTGTTTTTAGTTCTTGGAGGAGCTGTGGTAGCCCTCCCCTCATAGAGTAGAACACAGTCATACATAAACCACTCATAAATTGAATACAATGGTCCCCAAAGATACTGCATGGGGTTGCAATATCTGCCACAACTACCTTAGAGAGCTTGCAATCCTGTCTAGATTGAAATGTCTCAAGTGATACGTCTTCTATCTATTCCCTTAGCCTATTACTCGGTGGTACAAAGGGGGAAGAGCATAGAAGCTGACCTCCAAGTTCAGTTTGCTGTGGTCTATGGAGTCATGTTATTCATTATTTGTGACTATATGGACAAACTGCTAGGTACTGGTGCAAATATTTAGGAATCCCGCAAGTCTCATACATTTCAACACCAATCATTATTTGTCCAAAAATTCACACCAGAGCATGTTCTTTGTTATTCTCCTGTTTAAAATGTTTCAGCCATCCCATCAGGGAGCAGAAACAATATCATGGGACCTCAACACCCAGACAACACAAAAAAGAAATCATCTAAGCAAAGTTTGCGAAAACCCACAATCGGAAATGTTTTTGTCTGACATATTAGGTGAATACGTACGTATAATTAAGATGTTTGGAGAAAATCAGATCACAAAATCTACTACCCAGAAAAGGGGCTAAATCCATTACAAGTATTTATAACAAACAGCTCTGCCGGCTAGCCAGAATTAGCCTTTGAAGATCTGTTCTCGGCAAAATGGCATATCTTGGTCTAGAGGCCTGTGCATTTATTTCAGTTTCTTTTTGCTGGATGCCCATCTAAATTTATACACAGCTAAAACAAAACAAATTAAGCACATACTGGGCCAAATTTGCCCCAGGCACCACTCTCAGTAGATCTCAGCACAGCAGGGATGATTTTTGCCCATTATTTTTAAAATGAATTCAAACAGGAGATTCTGCTTCTACTGCCCAGATCACCACCCTCATTGTAATAATTAAAAGGAAATGGTGCCCCACCCCTCCCTGCTGCATGGAAGTGACCACTATTGGATTCCAGGCACGACCACAAGGAGGGCAGCCCCTCCACGCTTTGAAAATCCAAGAGCAGGGGGGTTTGAATGACTTTGTCTTGCTGAGCTGGCACACGCTGATGGAAAAAGAACACTGGCAGACATTCATTTTGACTGTATTGAGCCTACAGTGGAAATGTACTTTCTTACCACCAATGGGTGTTACACAGCATGAGCCGCTCACTTTGAGGGGAACAAATGCAAGAAAGATGTAACCAACTTCTCTCTCTTGCCTTCGTTGCAGATAAACAGCGAAAGCTGTTAAACTTTTTATATACCATTGTCTAAAGATTGAATAAGAATGCACCCTAAGTATAACTTCATTATACTGTCTCAGGCGTGGTGAGGTAAATACACATGCCTACTAGCAGCATTGTCAGAGTCCATTCCAGGGGGGCATACAAAGCATGTAACTGTCTCAGATGAAAAGTGTTAGCTAATGAATTATCCCAAGTAAATACACAGACTGAAGACTGCTCTGTCTGTCTGATATTAGTGCAGACTTTTATTGGGTAACAGTTCTCAAGTGGTACAGCCTGTTATAAAGATAATTCCCAAGGTGGGTTATACTGCACTAACAACATTCCTGGGTCCTGTGGTCCAATGTGTTAGGTATACGGTTAATAAGGGTATTGGGGTTATAACGTACTCACCTTCTCCTGCAGAATGGTTACCTTTTTGCAGTTTGCACGTGAGTAAAATATTAGAGTTGGTTAGTGGTGAATGACCTAACTGAGCATAGTTGGCTTCGAGTCTGAAACCACCATCCCTGCTGAGTGATGGCATCATCTTTCTTGCTAACTGGCACCTTTCCACACCTTCTGTTCTTGCACTACTGCCCACAGGCTAATACTGTTAGAGTGAGATATAGAGAGCCAATGCTCAACAGGATTTATCAACATGCATCTGAGGGTATTTGCTGTGTTTGTACTGACACTCACCTGCACTGTTTCTTAAAGGGCTCTCTGATTCAAGAGCAAACATGCATGTTAATAACCTTAAGTTACACAAACTCAGAAGAACAAGGACTGTTAAAGCAGAGGATCAAACTACATACTTAATGCACTTAGTTTAGCCTACATATTGTCATTCCATATGTATGTCCATTTTCACTGCTCAGTATATAGTACTGCTACAAAACTGGTATAAACCATGATGTTGCTACTTCAAAATAAAACATTTCACACAGAAAAGCATAAAATATCTCTGCATTCATTAGGGAAATACACAATGACTAAAAGCACAGGACCAAACTGATCTTTTGCATCATGTCATGATTTGTTTGGCTAGTTTGATACAGCCTGTAGGCAGCAGCTACCTTTAAAAAGTGATTCAATCAAGAAACAGACAGACTACGGCAGAACAGGCTTCAAGAGGTGATATGCTGACCTTCTGAAAAGAACTGCCTCGCACCGGACAAAAAAAGCATTTTCTCAAGAATCCACCCCCATGCATCTGGACAAACAGAACTTACAACCTTATCGGTAACACCAGCACCTGGCGACTTATAAACCATACAAAAGGAACAAAGTCCACAAAATGCTTTGTTAACTTAAATAAATATGTACCCAATCCTGGAAGACCTCATTGTTTCTAAAACTCCCATTGCTGTCCATGGACTGCACTTTAGCCCAAAAGGTAAAATTCCTCCCTGTGCAGAGGGCCAGCACAAACTCAGTGTATCACATAAATGTTCAATTGACCTCATGCTAACCCTTTACAAAGGGGTGAATTTCAACCAAAGTAAATCAAGCTGTAACCTTTCCCCCGCCCCCCCGTGACAAATACGGGGATGCCCTTTAATAACTGTTGTGACTGTATTTGGCCTGTTATGGGCCCAGGCGTTTTCTGTATCATATAAAGAAGTGGATCTCTCACCCTGGGAAAGCAGGAGGAAACCTTTTCTGAGAGTCCCCTTACAATTTACACCTAAGGTTTGTTAAGAGACAATACCAAAGCAAGTAGTTTTTGGCTCTCACCCCAGGGTAGCCCTGAAGCCAGGTTGAATAAGGCAGTCAGAGCCATGTATGGAGATATACCTATCTCATAGAGCTGGAAGGTCATTGAGTCCAGCCCCTGCCTTCTCTAGCAGGACCAAGTACTGATTTTTGCCCCAGATTCCTACATGGCCCCCCTCAAGGATTGAACTCACAACCCTGGGTTTAGCAGACCAATGCTCAAACCACTGAGCTATCCCTCCCCCCTAAATGCAGGAGCTTCTGGGCTTGTTGGGAGAATGTAAGTTAGTTCTGTTATTCTAGATAGGACAAGCGGCAGGCGTCACTGCGTTCATCTTTTCTGCAAATACCAAAAGGAAGAGAGGTGCCTCAGGTCAGACCACTTCATTTGAATTCATTCATGTGACAGTAGAAACCAGAACCAAAGCTAATCGATTTTATGATCATTTACAGACCCCCACAGCGAATTCAACATGTATATATCAGGGGTTCTCAAACTGGGAGTCAGGATCCCTCAGGGGGTCGCGAGGTTATTACATAGGGGCTTGCGAGCTGTCAGCCTCCACCCAAACCCCGCTTTGCATCCAGCATTTATAATGGGGTTAAATATATTTGTAAAAGTGTTTTTAATGTAGAAGGGGGGTCTCACTCAGAGGCTTGCTATGCGAAAGGAGTCATCAGTACAAACGTTTGAGAACTACTGATGTACATCAACAAGGCAATAGATGCAAAAGCCCCAAAGCTCATCTCCTCACTTGCCTCCCTGGGATTTTCACAGGCCAACTCTGGTCCAAGCCACACAGTCAGGCACACCCTAGACCTGATCTTCGGACTAGATGTTAAGAGAGAGGACATGACAACCCAGCCACTCTTGGACAGACCATCATCTCATTAGGGAAATGGTCAGAGACCTTCTATTGTCCAAGCAACAAGACAGACCACTGATCTTGATTCAACTATGATGACTCAGACTCTAACAAATTCAAGGGACAACAGCACCCTGCGTGCAGAACGAGGAGTCGAGGCCCTGGTGAATCATTGTCTTTCTGCACTAACCTCAACCATTAACACGCTGCACCCCCAAAACAGCCCCTTCCTCCCCATCGCCCACACAGGTCTCCTTGACTTTCTGACACCCTGCACCAGATGAAAAGAGAGGGGTGGAAACCTGAGCACTGACGGCAGAAAACAAAGGCTGATTCAGACAGGATGACGCATACTGAATTCCTCAAAGCGGATGCTGAGGCTATATTATGGGCCAAGAGAACCTTCCTATCAGCCTCCATTAGGCTGCCAAATCCTGCCCCAAGGAGCTGTCTGGGGGGCAAACCACTTCAGCAATCCTGAATGCCTACAGACTGCATCAGAGCTGAGCATCAAGCACTGCAAAGAACTAGCAGCTGACTGCACTGAAAAGATCACATACCTCTGAGAGGTTTCAGAGTCGCAGCCGTGTTAGTCTGTATGGGCAAAAAGAACAGGAGTCCTTGTGGCACCTGGGAGACTAACACATTTATTTGAGCATAAGCTTTCGTGGGCTACAGCCCACTTCATCGGATGCATAGAATGGAACATATACTAAGGAAATATATATACATACAGAGAACATGAAAAGGTGGCAGTTGCCCAACCAATTCCAAGAGGCTAATTAATTAAGATGAGCAATTATCAGCAGGAGAAAAAAACAACTTTTGTAGTGATAATCAGGATGGCCCATTACAGACAGTTTGACAAGAAGGTGTGAGGATACTTAACATGGGGAAAATAGATTTAACGTGTGTAATGGCTCAGCCATTCCCAGTCTCTATTCAAGCCTAAATTGATGGTATCTAGTTTGCAATGTCTGAAATGGGCCATCTTGATTATCACTACAAAAGTTGTTTTTTTCTCCTGCTGATAATAGCTCATCTTAATTAATTAGCCTCTTGGAATTGGTTGGGCAACTCCCACCTTTTCATGTTCTCTGTATGTGTATATATATCTCCTCACTATATGTTCCATTCTATGCATCCGATGAAGTGGGCTGTAGCCCATGAAAACTTATGCTCAAATAAATTTGTTAGTCTCTCAGGTGCCACATGTACTCCTGTTCTTTTTACCTCTGAGAAGCTCTCTCCAACAGCCTGGATCCGCTCTACCTGCATCGACCAACCCACAGCCCACCTGCATTCCCAGAGCTCAGAACATTCACTCATCAAGAAGTTCCAGACACTCTAAAGGAGACTCAACCCCAGACTTGTGAATCCAGTCTATGCACTTCCTGACTTGTGAAAGAGTTGTGAACAACTGGTGCCATTCTTGACCAAAACAGCCAAAGCCTCATTCAGAGAAGGAATTTTCCCTTCCTGCTTCAAACACGCAATAGTCCGAGTAACTCTTAAGAAGTCCCCTGGATACTTCTGTCCCAGCCCCATGTCAAACCTTCCAATCCTGACCAAGCTCATAGGGAAGCTATTGAAAGGCCAACTACAAGGTCACCTAACTGAAGCTTGCATTCTAGAGCTAATGCAATCTGGATTCAGGCTAGCACAGAGAACCAAAACTGCTTAAGTGGCACTGATGGATGATCTTCTGACAGAGGGCAGACATCCATTCTCATCCTCATGGACCTTTCTGCTGCATTCAACAATATTGACTATGAGATTCTGTCTCACCAAAAAGAGGTGGATGGTGTCCAGGGTAATGCACTAAAATGGTTTGAGTCCTTCCTGGAAGGACACTCCCAACAAATAGTGATGCCCTGCATCTCCACCACTAGACTACATATGGGTGTACATATTTGTTGTTCAAAACCCCCTTATTTAATGGTTTGTTCCAACTGCTAAATGAAATACTTAGTTTAAAAAAGGCCATTGATCACTATATCACTGGTCACAGGCTCCCACAGGGAGGACACGCAGGTGCCTGAAACCCATTTAGATTTGCAGGGTGGTATATGGTTGGTACATAGGGAAGTGACCACAGTGTCTGGTCTAAGTGGAAGAATTGTAAGAGTCCACCACAAGTCCTTTTCTGAGAAGGTGCACGTGGAAACCAGAAAGGCAATGGGGGAAGTTAGCCCTGTAACCATGCCAGGCACCATCAGAGTCAGGCTGCCTGGCTAAATTTGGTGGAGAACCTAACATCACATTTATATGTGCAACGTTAGAAAGCCTGACACAGAATCAGTAGCTGCTGCCAATACTTCAGTAAAAATTCAAAATGTGACTCAGGGTATTACTTTAGAGTCCCCTGGAAAAGGGGGTTGAAAAATTCATGAACACAGGATGATCCAGTAAAGCACAACAGAACTATAACTCAAGAGTTTTCTATAGGACGACTTCTGCATTGGCGTTGAACTGAGATCAACAAGGAAAACAGATGTTAGTGTGTTCTGAGTTATAATCATTGCTTCATGTGTTATCAAATAAAACCCAAGTGAGGGCGTTCTGAAGGATCCTTTAAGATGATAGATACGGATTTGCCACCTGTCTCTGTAGTTTACCTAAATGCTGTCATTGGTATGGATTGTTCAGAGTTTATTTGAATAAACTAAACACCCTGCTTTCTCATAGCAGTTCTGATTGCTATAAAACACCCCGAGATCGATTCTGTGAACATGTTTAGGCTACAATCAGTGGGAGCAGTAATTCATCCTAAATGTTAATCAAAAAATAGATTGTTGTCTGGATAAAAGTATTCTCTAATTAGCTTTGGGTACTGCATCATACTGCATGGTTCTCAGAAAGTCCCCAGCGCTCAAGGGCCCTTTTCTCTCGTGGTTGTCCACTTTTTTCCTTAAAGACACCGTGGAAGATTAACCAGTAAACTAATGTGTTAAATGCCTTATGAAATATGGTTCAGATACTCTATAAGAATTAAGCCTGCCACTGATGTATTCTAGAATAACTGAGATGCTTGGGCAGAGCTGCCACAAAATCAAAAGGCAGGAAAAGGGAAAAGAGGGGAAAAGAGAATGTAAATGAAATGAAAACAAGACACGGAAGAGAGAGAAGGGTTAAGAACATAAGAATGGCCATACTGGGTCAGACCAAAGGTCCATCCAGCCCAGTATCCTGTCTGCCGACAGTGGCCAATGCCAAGTGCCATAGAGGGAGTGAATCTAACAGGTAATGATCAAGTGATCTCTCTCCTGCCATCCATCTCCACCCTCTAACAAACAGAGGCTAGGGACACCATTCCTTACCCATCCTAGCTAATAGCCATTAATGGACTTAACCTCCATGAATTTATCTAGTTCTCTTTTAAAAGCTGTTATACTCCTAGCCTTCACAACCTCCTCAGGCAAGGAGTTCCACAGGTTGACTGTGCGCTGTGTGAAGAAGAACTTCCTTTTATTTGTTTTAAACCTGCTGCCCATTCATTTCACCTTTATAGAAACAGTGAGTCAAGTTTACATCATGGATAAGTAGAACATTGTGTGTAGATTCACACAGAGTAGCAGAAAGCAAACCAACCAAAGCCGGTACTTTCAGGTATGCACTCATAACAAACTCTGACTGCAATCACATAAACACCCTGATCACTGATAGGAATCGAACTCCAGACCTTCAACAGCAAAAATCACACTTGAGCTAACAGTGAACAGCTTTCCCCACGAATAGCTGCTGGGATCTGTCACTAGAGGGAGACATGATCACATGTGCTAGGCCTGCATAGTCCGGTTTGTGCAGCTCTTTGGATAGGGAAAGTGCTAAATAAATGCTGTTATGATGATTTTGGATCCTGGGCTGCCGCTGTGCAGGAAGAGGTGACAGCAGCACCCTGACTAAACACCCTAAGACTAGCAGAAATTATTTTTCTAAACCTTGGAATCCCAGTGAACATACCAAACGGTCTTTAGCATACAAAAATATAAACAAACAACATTTGAGGCCCCGCTGATGTGGCGTTTCAAGACAAAATACTTTATTTTAGTGAGATAATTGTTTCCAGCACATTTTAATGATTTTCCATAAGAAGATGCTCTGCATCTGTGGTTGGCAGCATCTACACAAGATAACATAGGCTTCAAGCAGACCCTAACAACCAGCTACACCGCACCCTCTGCAGGGCAGAGTTGCTTTGCAAGTCTATTCACCGACCTCTGTTTCAATTGCTTAACAACTAGGCCCTGCACCAGAGATTACTGACTCACCCTTATGATGTTTATTATCTTCAAACCTACTTGATACATTTTAAAAGGGGAAACAGATCCTTAAAACCACACAAGGAAAGAGAATCAACCTAAGCCTTACTATAAACCAGCCAGAAGTGCAACCCTGATCTCAATTGTTAAAGGGCGTGAGCAGTTTCCTGCTTTCTGTGGAAGCCAGTAATGACCTAGAGTAACCCCACACCTGTAGGATGGGTTTTGGTCTTTCTGACAGTGAGCAAGATCACACATTGTCACAGCAGTGTTTCATAACCAGCAATATGGATGATTAAAATTACCATGCAAGTCGTCTGATAGCAGGTGCTCCACATAAATTATTGACTCTTTTGGGTGAGCTGTGTTTTTCAAATACCATGCCCGTGGCCACACACACAGCACCGTTGCTGGTTTGACAGCACTTCCTCAAATGCTCTGCTGTTAGCAACCGACAAGGGCAAACAATACGTCTCTCTGGGTTATGTTTATCTACAGTCACAAGTAAAGCAATCCGCACTCAATAAGAGGTCTCTGCCAAGACCATAGACAAAATGACTCTCCCTTGTGCAAATCGTGATGATGATGAAGATTTTTTATATCGGGATTCTCTAGAGGCCACCACACATCCCCAAAGCCGGCAAGAACAGGTAGTAAGTAATATGCTCTTGGAAGAAGTTACTGGTGGAAGTAGGAGACAAGTTCTCTTGCTCGTGGGCCAGTTCTCTGGGTAGCAGAAAACCTGTTTTCCTCAGCCCTTAAACTGCTAAACTTTCACCAGTTCATATGGTCTTCAAGTTCCTATGATAGTGGATCATTCTCCCTCCTTCCAGCAGCAAGACGAGTTACTGAAATGGAATTTGAAAAAGTGCCATTAAACAAATGGCAAAGCCAGTTGCACAGGACAGAGAGGCTCACAGGGCCTCCACTTCATTAGGTAAGAGCACAAAAGCCTGGCCATGCCTGCCCTGTACTCCTGAAACAGGTAACTATGCCCATACCTACAGAGAAGCCTAAAAATGGGAACTTTTTGTTTTTGGGGAGCTCTGGATCCGAGTTTTGCCTATCTCTGCTAATGACCAAGAGCTGTGTTAGAGCTCATTCTGTGCATTCATTCTCTAGCCAATATAGACAGGCAGAAACACACTGCCTTTTTACTCCAAAGATTCCTCTCCTTACAAAATGGAGGGTGCTCTCCAGACTATAACTGAACGGCTTCTGTGACAGTAGGCATTGGACACACAGCAGTGCAGTTACACAATCTTTTTCATGGGAAGTTCTGAGAGGATGTCTCTTTGCAAAGGACTCTCCTAACCATATTCTGCAGGGAAATACCAGGCACCTTGGTATAGCTCCGTTTTCTGCATAAACACACCAAAGATGAAATCCTGGCCTTCCTGAAGGCAATTGCAAAACTCCCATTGATTTCCCTGGGGCTAGGATCTCACCCCAGTTATCCACTTAGAATGAAGGTAGGCATAATCCATTGTTCTTGAAGAAGCAGAATCTATCTTAATCTTCCACAGTACTGCTGGGGACAGTGCACTGAGGAACCACACAGCACCAGCGTGAATGTCCATAATAAATTGCCTACATTTTATTAAATCAAATCAAAGTTTGCAAAACAGCAGTAACTATCAAAACAGCAGTCTAATCCACACACAAGGCAGACAACCTCTACTATCAGCTCTTAACCACCCTTCTGTGCAGTCTAGTCCAGGTTCACCAAACACAGCTGCAGACTAGAACACCAGGTGCAACGCCATGTCCTTTTGTTCACTTCTCCATGCCCCAGCATTTCTAGCCAATAAAAACAAAGCAGGCACCTAGTGCTCCAATAAAACAACGTGTAATAGAAGCCGATAATTAACTCTTTAGCTGCTGGAATAACATATCAGAGAATGCACAAAACCTAGCAAGGGAGATAGATGGAGGATCATCATGGCAAAAATATTTTTTTTAATGAAAATGTAGTATTGATAATTGCCAGAATGAAATACAGGAATAGTCGGGGAATTAACTAAATGCTACTTACAAGATCTTAAGAGCTACAGTCTATTCTATGCTGATTTACAGTGCACTTCCATCACCTTCGGTGAAATTGCTTGGTGTAGCGTTAGCACTGGGGAGTGAATTCTGCCAACAAACAGAAATAAAGGTTGTTATGACACACTAGGGAATATCTTTCATGTGTTGGTTAAGTGGTGCTCACTTCTACAGTGCTTTAATTTAAGCAGACTGAAGCTAGTGTTGTAAGCATTTGGAAAGGAATGTTCTTTCTCCAAGGGCTAAAGTGGCAGATTTACAAACAGCCATGGGTGTGTGTGTGTGTGTGTGTGTGTGTGTTAGTATCCAGTGATTTAATAACCTGATTGATTTTGGGGAGAAGGTTTGGATTTTTTGCCACGAACCATGAATGAACACAAATGTATGGGAAAGAGTTCAAACTCTAAAGGGATAGGTACGCTTAGAAAGAGACGGGTAAAAAAATGTTACTTTGTCGGACTACCTAGATGGCCAAATCTGTGTAGCTAAGCTACTGTATCTTAACAGTTCCAGGCAAAGGCTGGCAGCTGTCCATAGACTGAATGTCTGATAAGAAAGCCGAGCCAAAGAAGAAATCAGAGTGATTCCTTCTGCTGAATGCCACATCCGAAGCTCCCAGACCTGAATGCAGTTTGGCAGAGTTTCCCCCAAAGAAGGTCTGTTTCATGGAGATGCTTACATGAATATTTGCATTGATGCAAATGAAAGGCTTGTCAGCTCTGGCAAGTAAAATTGTAGCAGACTGGGTGCTGTTACTGGCAGTCTCTGCAAACAGGGCAAGGCTGTACTGCCTACATTCGTATTTTTCTTAACAGACTACATTCCGTAATACAAATAAAGAAATGATTTTTATAGCTCGAAAATGCCTGTAATGTGACTGAATCATTTCCAGGATTATTTAAAAGAGTGTGCATGCATGTGAGAGAGACAGAAAGAGAGAATGGAAGTAATAAAATAGTGTGTAATAGTAACCAAATTAAGCTAAGTCCATAGCAGCCAGGTTTAAATCGATTTAGTAGTGTCCACACACAGGTTTGTACCAGTTTAACTAAGCTGATTTCCAAAAAAATCTTTAGTTCAACCAGTGCCACATTTACATATAGACAAGGAGAAAGTGAGCATACAGGACACTCCTGATTTTTCACATGCTCCTCTATTTTCCCAGTGTTTGGGACACTTGAAATGTCCTGGTTTTTCAGTTAATCAATCAAAACTTTTAAACAAAATATATGAACAAAATATCTGTGCAGACCCTACTGTGATGGTGGGTGACATTTGCTCGGTGCTTATTAACAAGCAAACAGTGCAGCGGGATTAGTGTTCAACGCAATGAACTGTGTCTGGAGTGAAGAGAGAAGTCTAATGAACGCAGGCACTATCAGAAAATACAGTGAATTAATCACACTTGTTCGGTGTTCCATGATAAACTCAGACAGACACATTGTATACTAGAAACATTATTTATTTATTTTGCAGCAGTGCCTAGAAGTAATGGGGCTCTGTTGTTCTAGGCATTGTATAAACACACTAAGAGACAGTCTCTACCCTGAAGAATTTTCAATCCAAATAGGGGGGAGAAATGAAGTATTATTGTCTCCATTTTACAGATGGAACTGAGGCACAAAGAGGTGGAGATTTTCAAGAGTGACTGGTGATTTTGTCTGCCTTCATTGTGATGGCCCACTTTGGTGAGAATGGGCACTCAGCACCTTTTGCAAATCAGGTCTCTTCAAGGTATTACAAGCTGGGCATCCAAAATCACAAGTCATGTTGAAAATCTTGGTCTAAATGTCTTACCCACAACAATGACAGGGATGAGAACTGAACTGAGATTGCCTGAATCCCAGGTTGGTAGGCTAACCACAAGACCAGCCTTCCTCGGTCACTGAGAAATCTGCACATGCGGCTGTTGACTCAGAGGCTGACAATAGTGACCCCAGATCACATTTAGAAGTGTCCTTTTGTTTCTTGAACAATTATTTTGAGGCTTTACAAAAATAAAAAAAAAAATAAAAAAAATTAAGTTGCCTCAAAACAATCCTGTTTTTTTTCTTTTGAAAAGATGGTCACCTTTCCCATTAAAGGGAGTTTTATTATTTGGAAAATAAAACCAAATGTTTTGGTGAGTTGGAAATCCATCCTCTGAGATCATTTAGACGGATACTTTTCTGAAACGTGCACAGGCGCCAAGGTGTTTGCTTTTGCAAGGCACTGAAGTGCACTAGACCCTCAGGAAGGCCTTTGGGAATGGATGAGTGACAGAAGGCCACAAAAGCTATTAAGCAAAGCAACTGAAACTTTTGCAGCTGAAAATAAGTGTCTTATTACTGGCAGAATGCCCAGGGCTCTTTGTGTAGGCAGGTCTTTGCATAGCCCAACACCATGTTGCAATTCTAATGGCCAAAATCAAAGAGGTGCACACTCATTTCAACTTACAGCTCCACTATTATAGCAACAGCTACAGTAGATGGGTTTTGCACCTTTAGAGTTCACATTGTCAAACTTTTTTCTTGACTTATGAGGGATGGAAACTTACTTTTTTTTTTTTTTAATGAGAACTGAGATTCTTATAACCCACATGACACCAGGAGCTGGGGCTTTAAGAAAGCATCAGCTATCATGAGACTGGTGATACAATCCATGAAAATAGACAACAATGCTGTTACTTCACATAGCAATTCTCCTGGATGAAATGTGAGAAGGTCTTCAGAGCAGTGGCTAGCAAGGAGAGTTGTTGCACACAAATTTTCCTAACTAGGGGCTCCAGCCTGCTGAATGTGCTGGCCCTGACCCATGCTATTATAACATAAGCAAGCATACTATGCTTCTAGTAGATGAAAACCGTACAGCCAGGAAATAATGCCAGGATACATATCCAGGGTGAGATCCTATCCCCACTGAAGTGAATTGGACTTTTAATACTGACTTCAACAGGGATAGAATTTCACCCCAGTGTATTTATTATCAGGAGTCAAGGAGTTTAGGACCACACCTGTCATATTTATATGTTTAAATACCAAAACCTTATATGGATGGAAATATTTCTGTGAGCTGCTTTTTTTTGTGTTAAAGTCAGTGAAAGCAGTTGTTCGTTTGTTTTTAAACATTGCCTTAGAGTCCTAGCAATGGTCACGCTCACCATTGTTCTAGTGCATGAGAACAAGCAGCAGACACTGACTGGGGGTTCTCCACACAGGAAACGGTTACCGGTTATACCAGTTTAACCCTCACACGGGCACTCTTATTCTGGTAGCACCATTGCTTTTATTAGTTTATCTGAACCCCCTTCCTGAGTCAAATAAGCTAAGCTGAAAAAAAAAGCAAAACTTATACTGAAATAAGAGTGTCCACATGGGGGGGGGGGTTATACCAGTGTAAATTCACATCTAACCGTTACCAGTATCATTTTCCCATACAGAGAAACTCTGGGTTGTTTTAATTGTCCAAATGGACTGAAATGGAAAAAAGAGACAAACAGCACAGATGGATAAAAAGTGAGGTTGATTTTTAAGTTTACCACTGTAATAATCTATTACTTAGCAATGTGGGTAAAGGACAAGTATATTACTTTTAACCTGGCAGTATCCCTTTTAAATAGCTAATGTCAATATACCAATGTTATACAGTGTACCAATATATTTTAAATGTTTGTGTATATCACAATATGTGGCGCAGGTAGCAATGCCGATAGTTAAGATTGCCTAACGCAGGGGTGGCCAACCTGAGCCTAAGAAGGAGCCAGAATTTACCAATGTACGTTGCCAAAGAGCCACAGTAATACATCAGCAGCCCCCCATCATCTCCCCGCTTGCTCCCAGCGCCTCCTGTCCCCAGCAGCCCCGCCAATCAGTGCCTCCCCATCAGCTGTTTCCTGGCGTGCAAGTGGCTTGGGGGGGGGAGGGGAGGAAAGGAGCAAGGGCACAGCAGGCTCAGGGGAGGGGGCGGGAAGGGGTGGGGTGGAGGCAGGGCCTGTGGCAGAGCCAGGGGTTGAGCAGTGAGCAACCCCCCGGCATATTGGAAAATTGGCGTCTGTAGCTCTAGCCCCGGAATTGGTGCCTAGACAAGGAGCCGCGTATTAACTTCCGAAGAGCCACAGGTTGGCCACCCCTGGCCTAACACTTTGTGATCATGTCATTAAAGATGGTATCATCATGCATATGCACAAGGAAGCAGAATACAGGTTTCACAAGGAACCTTAAGTCAGGTGTTTTCTACTTTTTTGAGTGCTTGACTTTGCAACCTTAACATTCTGAAATGCAGATTTTTGTTATTCTTTCTCTCTATATATTTGTAATTTTAGGACCACTTGTATTCAAGCCTACTGTTTCAGAAGAACTGTGTTGTACTGTCACAATGTATTACTGCTGGTGGAAAAACAGTTTGTTATTCACTCAAGAAAAATAAATCCTTGACCCTACTCAAGACCTGTTCAGTAGTGGCGCCGTTCACTCCTTGTGAAAATGAGTGGGTGGGAAAACAGTCTACTCTGACTTTTCTTCTGGCGATGTGAACTGTGCAAAGCATACAGCCTTTCAATAGATGGTTGATAAAGCTCAGCTACTCCTCTACTTGCAGTTTGCAAGCCCCTAAAGAAGCACCAGTTGCAAACATGAAACCAGAGTCTCCCACTCACTGTTTGAGAAGGACATACCCTTTCACAGCCTCTATTTGCTTGGGGAAAATGTGCTTATCTCTATTCATATGATTTATTTCTTTAGATTAATTCGTCAAATTGGCTTGCTACCAAGCTCACAGTAAAGTCTCTGTTTTCATGGGACTATCCTAAACCACATGGAGTTTCGCTGCTTGTTTGTTTTCTGAAGCTGGATTTTTATCTAAATTGTAAACTAGAATTTGGCTTTGCTTTGCAGATGTAGGGCAGCCCACACTGTTTTGATGTGCAAGCAAAATATTGCCTTCTTAGAGTTCAAGGTGAACTATTCAATCAGGCCTTCTGGAGCTAGAGAAACAAAACCAGACTAGTCAGGGGAGTATATTAGGAATGTTTCTATTCATTTATGCAGGCATGTAACCAAAGCAGGAGAGACACGGTAATAATAATCAACAACTTGAGGGAATTTGCTTTTACATGGCATTGGGGAATATAGGAGGGTCATATCATTATCCATTCTTTCCTTAACTATGAATATACAGTGATAACATTTAAATCAAGCTCCCTGAGATAATCAATGCAGAAGGTGGATGAGAATTCAAGATTTGCCTCTCCCCATTCTGCTAGGACATGTCCCTCTCCCAAGAGTTCAATACGCCACTTCGGCTACTTATTTAGGATTCTACATATCAAAATGTTCTATTCCTCAGAAAAACTGCATGAAGATCATAGTGATCTTGCCTCTCTCGATACTGCACAAAGGATACCCAAGCAATACATCTTTCCTACCATGCTTGTATCTACAGTTCCATCAGATTCTTAGTGCTCTCCATTTCAGAACTGCAACGATTTTCAACCTCATGATTGGTGCTTGCAATAGCATGACCATTTATTGAAACAAACAAGGTGGTGATGTTGTTAGCAGAATAGTCAGAGCTCCATTCAATAATAAGGACAAGCTACCTCAATATGGAACATTAACTAACAATTATTATTGAAAGAAATTCATTCGTGTCTTCACCTAAAAAGAGCTACATAAAGAACATTTTTTTAGGTCAGATAATAATAAAAGACAGTAGGGAATCCAGAATAACTAACATGAGTGCTAGCTGAATCATTAATAAATGATTTATTAGACTAATTTCACCATTTTTTCCTGTTTGTCAATTGCCATAAGCAGATCCCTATATTCTCAAATTTGTTACTGGAAATTAAGTTTCTGCTCATATTTCTTGACCTCCAGCTCATTTGTAAGACGTGTGTTGAGAATATTCAGGGCTGAAAATTTAAAATTCAAGCTGTTTTAACTGTACACATAAGTCACACATTTTCTTTCCTGCCGAGGATACCTCAGAATTGTTTATGCACAAATTTTCACTGTTTTAGTTCAACTGATGCAAACCCTGTATGGGCACACCCATTTCAGTTTAAAGAGACTTATTTAGTTTTAGCTTAAACAAGTTCCTAACCTACTTAAACCAACTAGAAGAAGCTTGGTTTAAACCATAACAAGAGCATCCATTCAGGCTTTTGCACCAGATTAAAAAAAAATCACATCTTTAATTGAATCAGTGCAACTCTGCATGTAGACACACCCTTAGGCACAGGTGTCTGGTGCAAATACATTTAAGAATCTAAAATTCACTTCCATTAGTAGTCTCCAATATTTGCTTAAAATTCCATGTTTTTGGCAAACTGTCCTGCAAAGTCATATGCTAGAATATTTGTGGAAAAGGTAAAATTCTCTCTCTGCAGAGGGTTAGCACAGGTTCTAATCACTAGTTACACTCGATTTTGAGTGGAACTTAATTGGCCTTTTGCAGGGGTGAATTTCACCCAAAGCAAACACAGTAAGGATGTGCACAGAACATTGTTAAAGACTGCCTGTTTAAAAATTGGAACATGTATTTTCAGAATATTTTTTTCGGGTTCTGCTCAGCTCTAGCAATGGCATCTCCCCAACCCTGAGCCCCTGGACCTGCTCAGCCCCATGCCAAACCTAACACAAACCCACGTCACTGATGTTCATGGGACTGAGAGAGAAAAACAGTTGTTAGCTATATGCTGCTCCAGGCCTAGGGAAAGTGAGTAATGCCTTAACTTTCTTGAGTGCTGGCTTGTGTCGTAATATTACTGGAATGTCATGCTCATGTAAAGATCAGAGTTGGACAAATAGTGGAAAAATTTAATAATGAATTATTATGCAATGAAAAAAATGCCAAAATGTGCAAAGAGCATTAATCACAACAAATTATACAACCAGCTCTAATCAAGGTTGGATTCTAGAGGCTTTTCTATTGAAATTCACACAATATTCCGTCTCTGTTCATTGCACAACATTAAGTGAGCCAAGACTTCTTTGCTGTACGGATTCCCCAGTGTCTTCGGAGACAGTCACTGCTCTAGTGCACCAGAGCAGCCCTTTCTCTAAATAAGGAGGTTCACAGGAAATAAGAACACAGTTTGCATGTGTCAGCAATTTTATCTTTACTGTCAAATCCAAGCATGACTCATGCATATTCCTCACATGCCATTCTCTCCGAACACTGCTCTGTTAATTCAGTCCTTTTCCTTCATGAGGAATTTTAGATTACCATGTGTGTAATGGTAAGACTGGAATCAGACACATTGTTGTTTAGTTTGTGCTTACAATCAGTTACACTTTGTCTTCTTTTTTCGTGCAATGCAAAGAGGGCAAGTGACAGTGTGTACCAGCATTGAAAAACGAGCATACCAATCTCTGTGTCCTAAGAAGGATGAACTAGTCTTTAACCTGCACTGGAGAAATTGGCAAGTATTTGCAGTGTGTATTATCTAGCAGAGGGCCCAGACCAATGCCCTAGATCTTCAGACCCTCAAATTTTGGGGAAGCTTAGATCTTGATTGCATTCCCTGTCCCTAATCCCAGTTCTGAACACCCCCGAAATTTAGGGACATTTGGACTGGATCCAAACTTTGTGACTTAGACTCATCCATAATTTTATCTAAACTCTGTAAATAAAGAATGTTCTGGGGTGAAATCATCATATAGGAAATATGAGGAAAGGGTCTGATGAGCACACTGCATAGAACACATTGATTAGGGAAGCTAGAAAGGCCTCCTGGGAAACTGGTAGCTGAAGGGAAGTCTCCATAACTCTAAATTGCATGTGAGTCGCCTAAGAATATGAAGAGCTGGTCTTGTAGTTAAGGCACAGGACTCAAGAGATCTGGTTTCAATGACTACGTTACTCTGAGCAAGCCACTTAATTTCTCTGCACTTCAATTTCTCGCCTGTAAAATGGGGACAATATTTCCTAACTGTCTTTGTTTAGTTTGTATTTTGTTCAGGGCAGGGGCTCTCCCTTCCTATGTGCCCAGCATAGCAATCTCAGTTGACTAGTTAATCATCAGTGTGCAGTGCTAGAAGGAGTCATGCTAACTTCTTGATATAATTTAATTCCTGTTCTGGGATGAATAATACCCTGTTATGCCAGTAATAGACTCTAGATATCTTTCCATGGAAATGTGAGTCAAACTGTGCGGTGGTTCTGAAAGAAAGATAACTGGAACTAGGATGAAGCCATCAAGCACATATTTTACTTTTGACTTGCGCTAGGATTTTAAACTCCTCCCCAGAGGTTGAAGGACAAAGCTAACTTTATGCAGGTCTGTTTTTGTAAGCACTACTCAACTTGAGCAAGGGAGTAGCTAAACCGCTCTCAGAGTACTTTTTTTGTTTTTAGACAATTCTGCAAATCATTAGTTGGGACTATTTGCATATTTTGTTTGTTCAACATTTAGGAAAGACGGTTTTAATTGCTCAGTCAGTTTAAGATCTGTACAAACAAGGGACCCAAATAGCCTCACTCATACAGATAGCCTCAAGTGAGTAATGACTGCAAGATCAGGCCCTACACAGGAATTGGAATTACAAAAGGAGAACTACATACCTTAGTTAATAAAAACACAGCACCACTGCAGTCTACATGCAAGAACAGTTCTCCTCAGTGTGAATAACCCAATGGAAACCACAATGTATGGAATCTTTGGTTCTTGGAGAACAAGCACTGCATCAGGGAAGGTAGCTGCTGATTTCTCTTGTCTATGACGCAGCACAGAAAATGGCTACACTCTTTTCGTACAATTTGACGGCTTGTCTGCTTCCATTCAAATATAGTATTATATATTAACACTTCATTGTGACATCTGTAGACTGAGCCGCCAATGAAAGCCGTTTTCCCATGAGTGGATATTGAAGCCCTCTCTGCGTGGTGTAGGTGGGCTTCACCGGAAGCACATCATTTCTGACCGGCAGCGCAACAAGCCTTACTTGTTACCTCTTTGACTTCAAGTTCAAAGGCATAGACTGGAATTGTGTTAGGAAGGAGTTATTTGTTCAGCCCAACAGGGCCTTTAGCGCTGCACAGAACAAGAAGGAGAGACAGGCCCTGTTCTCAAGAAGATGACAACCAATCCAAAGAGCCAGCCAACATCACTCCAGTTTGTCACTGACGTAACTCCCCTGAAATGCTTTACAGCCAGAGAAATACAACAAATTCACTAAAAGATACAGATCATTTTCCTAACACACACACAGTACAGACAATGTTACTGACTCCTTTGCAAAGTACTTTGAGATCTGTGGATGAAAAGCGCTATATAAAAGCTCCCATTATTATTAGTGCATATAATATAGAAGGAGTAGGGTAGAAAAGGCTTTATTTGCAATTATTTTGGGTGACCTGCATCACTTTCTCATGGCTTGTGAATAAGTAGTCTGATAAATGTGTGCCAGCAAAACAGTTATATACCACATCATCTTATATTCCATTTCACACACACACACACACCCCTGCCTCACTCAGACATTAACAAATCACAAAAAACAGCTGACTCGCTGTGGGTCTGAACTGCAGGTCTTATGCAGACAAAAGTCCCTTTGAAGTAAATGGGGCATTAGCCAGCATATGGACTGTAGGATTGGGTCCCATATTTATAAGTAGCTACTCCTGTTGGATGTTTTGTGCTCTCTTGCTCCCTCTTGTGCTCTCATGGTTTATCATCACACTGCAGCCAGCCATCATGGATCTCAGAAGGCTGCATATTTCTGCTGAACTCGTCTGTGATGCAACTGCACTCACAAATGGCTAGTCAAAAAACAAGAAGTTAATTTCAGAGCTATTAGAGAATGCAGGAGAAAATATTAAGATGTGCCAAACAGAAAAAGGCAGAGGGGCATATCCTGGCTTCCGTGGGTGTTTCACCTAACAACTGCAGAATTAGGCCCCTAATCAACAGGAAGCGTTTCTATTTCCAATCTTTCTAGAAGGTCTAAAAAGTGAGCTAAAAAAATTAAAACTATTATCTGAAATCTACCCAATGGCGACGGCCCAGGAAGAAGCGTAAGTATGAAAATTAAACAAACCTCAAAGTACTGGCTGGAGAATATTTGCATAAAATTAAATAGCCTAGGGACACATACAGGGCACGGGTTAATTATTGACTAGTAACATTTCAAGCCCAAATGTGCACTGCCTCACACCTTGTATTGTCACCGATACGTATGCAAAATGGATGCAACATACTGCTATGTTAGAATGGAAGTGCTTTGCACACGTATAAGGGACACTATAAAGGCATTCGAGTGGCGAATCAGGCCCTTTGTATGTAAAAGTAACAAAAGCCCAAATTTTGCTCAAAGCCCCCAGTGAAGTCAATAGGAGCTGACAGAATTTGGGCCCAAGAATTTGAATACAAGTTCTAATTTGAAGGCCCACAGATTGTGCTCCCTCTTCTGCACCTTTTCATTTTGTCCGTGCTGACGAAGTCACTTGCTGATAAAGTCCTGCTGCTTTTTGTTTTGAATTAAATATTTACCAGTTTTAGCTGTAAGTCTTAAAAAAAGAGCTGCTTCGCTGCAGACACCGTTAACTAGTGACCGGCCTCTGGGGAGTTCCACTCTCCGTTCAGCAACAGACAGCTGCCAAGATGCCTCCTCGAGTGACCAAGGTAAAAGCGCTTTCATTGCCGGAGTTCCCTTGCCTCAGCCAAGCAGTCGGGGAGCGGTGAGTTGGAAATGGAGATTGATCTCGCGGCTAATTCTCCCAGGCTAACGTGCTTTTGAAAAATGCTTCTGTTCATTTTCCATTGTGCTGTCAGGGTCTGACTCTCCAGCTCCTCCGGGTGCTGCCATTCAGATGTCCTAGCGGTCCCAGAGCAGACACATGAAGACTGCTTGACAGGACTGACTGGCTGACAACACACCCACCGTTAGCAAGGCGGTAAAACTAATACCTGTGTCTCTCCCCACACACACACACACTCATTCTTCCCCCAAACTTGCAGCAAGCCCTAACTAGGGGACTGGCTGACGCAGAACGCTGTTGCTCTAAACTCATCTGCTGCTAGCTTGTGCTCTGAGCCCAGTCCCACAGTAACAAGGAGGTACCAGGAGGCAGGTGGTGGTGGGGGAATAATTTATGAGACCCATTTTGCAGTGTGCTCCCGATTCGGCATGGCCAGGCACGGCTGCTTCCTCCCTCCCCTCCCTGCCCAGACGCATGGAGCACCGTGGGCCCAGACCCAGCACTCCCCCAAACACTAGTGGCTGTAATATGGCTGCTCCTTATGCAGGCTACACAAAGTGGAGGGCAGTCGGCATCCTCCTATGCCGCTGCAGAAGGGCAGGGCACAATCCAGCCACTAGAGAGACAGAAACATTTACTTCCATAAGGCACTGCAGCAGGGCCCCCCCACCCCAGCTGGGCTATGTCAGCGTGGGTTTGTGGAAGCCAGCAGACCTAGGTCGATTTATGCCAGGGGGCCCCAGAGGTCCCATGTCACCACGACTACCTGTAAATACACATTTCCTCTCATTCTGGCAGTATTCCCACTTGTCGAGAAAAGGGTTTACATTCTCCTACCCCATGGCCTGCTAAACCCAGGGTTGTGAGTTCAATCCTTGAGGGGGCCACTTAGGGATCTGAGGCAAAATCAGTACTTGGTCCTGCTAGTGAAGGCAGGAGGCTGGACTTGATGACCTTTCAGGGTCCCTTCCAGCTCTATGAGATTAAAAAAAAAAAATTTGTAATGAGAACCACACAAGAAATGGTTTCAGATTTTCTTTAAAAAAAAAAGGCAAAGAAAGGACCTGATCCCACAAATTCCCCCGCAAATGAGCAGCCCCGACTCCGGTGAGGAGTTCCAGAGAAACCAATGTACACCATCAATAGGCTACTCAAGGGCCTGAACTAAGGGAGTAAGGACTATGTGGGTTTGCAGCACTGGGCCCAACAAGATTATTGCTTCTCACTGTTAGCCTAATCACGTGCGCATTGAAATGAACAGGAGTCCTGACCCTGACCGCTGGGTGTAAGGTCTTGCCCTACGATGGCAAGACAGAGATTTCCAATTTGCAACGTTTCTGAGTAGCGGCGCTGGCCTGAGCAGTTGCTCTTAATGGTGGATGCACATTGTAGTGCTTAAGGATTCATCCTTCTACCCACATGCATTCCATTTTCAAGCTGTTTTTCAGAGCATACGGTTTATCTTTCAAACAAGTGTGGCGTGCTCCGAAAATAACTAAATTCAATGGTTCAACTGCACAACAAAGCCCGCTCTTCCTGTGCACTCATGGCTACCTGCCCACTGCACTCCCAGGGGTAGTGCGGCAGAGGCTGCCAAAAAGGAGGTGAGTAACTCCAGTTTGTCAACTGCAAGTGCTGGAACAAGAAAAATAGAACGCTTTTGAGAAGTTACAAACTCAGCTGACGTCTCTGCAGACGTGGGCTTTTTATTACATTTCCCAAGACAAGCCCCATTAGAACGAAGGCATGTAAAACACTGACTTCTAACTCCTCCCTATCCCAAAACAGAGACAGAAAGTGATCTATATGGCCTGATTCTCATTATTAGTAACATTAATTTCATGTTTCAGGGGGTAGCTGTGTTAGTCTGTATCAGCAAAAACAATGAGGAGTCCTTGTGGCACCTTAGAGACTAACAAATATATTTGGGCATAAGCTTTTGTAGGCTAGAACCCTATTTAGGCATAAGCTTTCGATAGCCCACGAAAGCTTATGCCCAAAAAAATTTTTTAGTCTCTAAGGTACCACAAGGACTCGTAGTTGTTTTTAATTCATTTCATGGTAGCATTCAAAGGCCCTAAGCAGAACCTCTTTGTGCTGGGTGCCGCACAAACCCAGATAAAAGACAATCCCTGTCCCTTGAACGACTCAAAACAGAGCCCGGATGGGGGACGGGGCTAGAACACACAAGCAAACGCAGAGGGAGACGGAACTGGCACAGCTCGGAGAATTACGTCGTGTGTTATTGGTGTTTGGGTTTTGAATGGGGGTTAGGGGTAAAGTGGTGGAAGGCAGGCATAGGGGAGTTAGAAACAAGGAAGGGAAGAGGGTAGCCACACCTCACCACCTGCCTAGCTCTGGGCAGCAGGCAGTGTTTTGTAGGTGTGGTGACAAAGGTGGGCCTTAAGGAGGGATCCGGAGGCTCAGTGTTGTTTACCCCAAGTGTTCCAGAATGGAGCCAGGACCCCCAAACTCAGCAGTTTTTAAAATAATCAATGTTTGGCTCATTTGATTTGGCTCCTGCTTTGTGCCCCTTTAGGGTGCACGTGGGTGATGTGTTCAAGCTTTTCTCCTCAACCGTGAGAGCCAGAACTCTTTTTTAAAAGGAAAGCTGAGATTCTCATCTATTCAAGGGCTGGGGCTTTATTTAAGCAAAATAAAATAGCCAAATATCGGCAGGCCTGTGATAAAACTGAAAGAATTGGCAACATTGCTTTTCTAGTTTTACCAGGGAATTTTTCCCATGCACAAGGGAAGGCAAAGGACACAGCAGGGAGGCATTTATGGGTGAAGCTGACAGGTGAGGGGGTACAGGCTGGTGGAGCAATGTCAGGGTTGATGTTGTGTTGGGTTCCTGGAACACCTAGGTAGGGCAGGGCTAACTTGCCTGGTTAGGTCCTTAAAGGTACAGCCAAGAAGCTTGTGTGTGATGTAGAGGTGAAAGGGGAGCCGTTGCAGGGACTCGGAGAGGGGGCTGATGTGGTCAGAATGGCGAGCCAGGAATATGAGCTTTGCAGCAACATTTGGAAAAGACGTGAGGGGGCCAGGTTGCAATAGTCAATGCCAGAAAGGAGGAGATGGCAGTAGTCGAGATGTAAAACAGTGAGGGCCTGGAAGAGAGTTTTCGCTATGTGGCCAGAGAGGAAAGGCCGGGCCTCAGAGATGTCGCACTAGGAAAAAAACAGCTGCCTGGGTTTCTGGACCTAGAGATGTCACTTAGGTTCTAGGCCTGAGTGACTGGGAGGATGGTTGTGTTGTTCACAGTCAGAGCCGGCTCCAGTTTTTCTGCCGCCCCAAGCAACAAAACAAAACAACAACAACAAAAAACAGACCAAAAAAAAAAAAGAAGAGCGGTGGCACTTCGGCAGCAGCTCAATCGTGCCGCTTCTTCGGTGGCGGGTCCTCCCTCTCTTCCTCTTCGGCGGCAATTAGACGGCAGCTCAAAGAGGAAGAGAGGGAATGAGGGACCCACCGCCGAATTTCCACCGAAGACCTGGACGTCCCGCCCCGATACCAGACGGAGTGCCGCCCCTTTGAATTGGCCACCCCAAGCACCTGCTTGCTACGCTGGTGCCTGGAGCCAGCCCTGTCCACAATGACAGAGAAATGGGGCAGAGGGGAGGGCGTTGGGGGGAGGGGGGGAAAGGTCCAAAGCGCAGTTTTGGACATGTTGAATTTGAGATGATGCCTGGACATTCACAACGAGGTGTCAGAAAGACAGGCTGAGATGATGGGTTGCCTGGAGGAAGGCAGCTCATGAGGGGTTAATGGAAATAAATCTGCCAAACTAGATATTTAAAGTTGGTGATGTTTTTAAATGATCTGATCCAGAAATAGCTTTTGAGGTTAAGTTCCCTTCTCCAGCCCCATTCCCGGGGAATAGGCACATCTACTAGAACAGGGGTAGGCAACCTATGGCACGTGTGCCAAAGACAGCACGCGAGCTGATTTTCAGTGGTACTCACACTGCCCGGGTCCTGACGACCTATCCAGGGGACTCTGCATTTTAATTTAATTTTAAATGAAGCTTCTTAAACATTTTAAAAACCTTATTTACTTTACATATAACAATAGTTTAGTTACATATTATAGACTTATAGAAAGAGACCTTCTAAAAAGGTTAAAATGTATTACTGGCACGCGAAACCTTAAATTAGAGTGAATAAATGAAGACTCGGCACACCACTTCTGAAAGGTTGCCGACCCCTGTACTAGAAGAATGTATTTCGGGATCTGTGACTGACAAGCGAGAGTGAGAAATCAATGATAGTAGTAAAGAGGCGAGATAAGGGCTGGCTGCCACTCCGTTACCCAGTTATCTGCCAGAGAACTACAGCTCACTCTAGTTGTTGCCACTGCCATGAAAGATTAGCTCAGAGCTGTCACAGTAGAAATGCAGGGTGTATTAACATTTCAGCAATAGATCTTCAAATGCAGTGAGGCAGAAAAGATATTTAGCAGCTAAGGGGAATTCAACGGCTGGTCCGAGTCCATAAGCTTTCTTTTTTTAAAGATGAAAAAATACTAAAATGTAAGAATACAGGGTTAAGGCCATAAAAAAAACCACCCACACTTTTTGAGGCAGGGACGGTCTCTCTCTGTTTATACAGCACCTGGCACAATGGGACTCCAAACTCAGTTAGAACTTCTAGATGCTATTGTAACACAAGCAACAACCACAACTGAAAATAAAGACCTTGGCACTAACTATGCAGTGGCTGCTTCTGAGTAACTCCCTTTGGTTGGAGTTGCTGATATATAGCCCCCCACCGCACCACTGCCCTGCCCTGCCCTGCCCAGCCCAGCATCTTGTCATTTACAGCCATGCAAAATGGGCCAGATCATGTTGTTCACACCAGGGGGGCTGTTATTTAATTAGAGCTGGACTAAGCTCAGCAAGGCTCATGCAAAACTGCTCTGGTTTCGATTCACATGGATTCCTATCTCAGTTCACGCTGTGGAATTTTTACAGATGGTTTGGGGTTCACATCATGCGAGGGTGTCCTGCACAGACTCCCAGTGAAGTCAACAATGAGGATTGCACATGCAGAGAGTTTGGAGAATGAGGCTCTTTTTAAACTATACTGATTTATAGCAGGGAGGCGCAGAAATGCAAATTAGGAAAGGTCCCTTTGCCATGACTGGACAGCTGGGCTGTCAGTATCATGTGAGGTAAATGGTACAGGGCAACAGTACAGGGGTGAGTTCATGTCAACCTGCCTCTCTGTTAAAACTAGAAAGTTCAAAGTTCTTCCCTTTGAAACTGTGGTTGATTTCTCTGCACCATAATCCACTTGCCATTAAAATAATGCCATTTGCATTCCAAGTCTTCATGAACTGTATTTATTTTAGCTCAACTTTTGGTTGATGATGTCTGCTCTTGTGTCCCATTGGCACATGCAGCTACATTTCTTTTAGCAACCAAGACTGGAGTTGCATTTGTCCTGAAAGGGATCCTGGCTCTCATGTATTTGGCTAATTATTGTTTGTCTAGAAGATGAAATGTGACATCTGAACTATGTTGAAGGGAGTCTTTACCAATTACAAGAGCCAGGCCAGCAACCCAAAAAAAGTGATGTTTCAATAGATTTCAGGTTCGGGTTCGAAATGTAAAACTAGTTTTATAAAACCTGGACAAAAAAAGTTATTTTCTTAAGAAGATTGCTTGAGCCTGTTTTTCAGGGCTGGACCCCTGAGTTCGCCGGCATTATTTTGCAGCTATAAATAAATATTAAAAAAAAAATAGTTTAGTTTTCTCCTAAATTGTCTTCTTTCAGCATCAGTATCATCAATAGCACAATAGTAATGCACTGCTTTCACTTTTCCATTTTTTTAAATGAGGACTTCAGACAGTGCAAGAAACCACAATGGCTGAAATAACTGAAAGTGTAAAAGAAACAGGGCACTGATGGTAAAAGTTTTCCAGTTAAAGGCTTATAAACTGAAACAACATACACTTTTTACATCATTTAAAATAGCCCCATTATCTCTTAGGGAGATACACCTCAGTTTCATTCCTCCAAGAAGCAAATGCAGAAATAAGTACTTATCCCTAAATTAGCAATCAGACAGCTACACTTTCCTTTGTTTTTATGTTCTTTGGACCTACATTTTTCTGTTGCTTTTCGTGGTAAGATCACAGGGAAAAAATATTATATATTCTGACAATATTGTTGTATATTGACTTGAGAGAAAGAAACAAATAAAACTTTTTTGGGGGATTCTGCAATTAATTAATTTCTCCAAATCTTTCCAAAACCAGATGTGGAAATGCGTAACTACCCCTTCTTTCTCTCCCCCACTCTATCCCCATCTCCCAGTCCTGTGCAAAGTGTGTCTCTAAGTGGATCAGAGAAGAGGGAGAGGTAGAAACTCTGTCTGGTTTCATCGAAACTCATGGTGGATTTCTCAGTTCATATTATCATTTACTAACATCATGAAACTAATTTGGGCTTTTCCTTTTGTCTCTTTACTGCTAGGTATTTCCCCCATGAGGCTAAAATCTCTGTCTTTAAGACAAAATTGGCTTTCATTCTTGTAAGATATAAAGAAATGCAGCTCCTGTTCCCAGAATCAATGTTTCATTAATTATTTTTTATTAAAAATTTTTTATTAGGAAGTGGTCATAGCGCTCTTGCAAAAAAAGCCAGCCACTTTGGTAGGCTAGCTGCCAGGCACTGCATGTCATAAATTGCATAAGCAGATGGCAAAGTTATTCCATACAAAGTAAAAGGGGGTTATTTTGTGTCAGTAATAATCTTTGTCACTTGACACATACATAGTGCTATTTGTAACTTTCAAAGTGCTTCTACCTTGCCGGCATATTCTTAAACAGCCAAGAACCTTTTTGAATAGAAAATAAAGGCTTCTGTTAGAAGTAGTACCCAGTTTCCTGTAAGCGATGAATGCCTATAACAGCCTAATGTAGCTAAACCAAAACCAGGCTTGGGATTCAACAGCTCCGCATGCATGTGAGTGTGTGACAGAGCGAAAGAACATGAGTGTCCACGAACGTATGCTTTCAGTTCTGCCTCATAGCAATAGAGTCAGATCATTCTTGCACAGTTTCAAGTTATAGGTCATTAAATGCTTGATTGTGACTTGGACTATGTCCCCACGTGGGAAGTAAGAAGGAATAAGTTACCTAGGGAGGTGGTGGAGTCTCCTTCCTTGGAGGTTTTTAAGGCCCAGCTTCACAAAGCCCTGGCTGGGATGATTTAGTTGGGAATTGGTCCTGCTTTGAGCAGGGGGTTGGACTAGATGACCTCCTGAGGTCCCTTGCAACCCTGTGATTCTATGATTCTATGATTCTAAGTGCATCTCCTTCACTCCTGCATGGGCTGCCTGGACCTTCCCATGCACCTACATATTTCCCAAGCCCCTCACCCCAAGCAGGAGGGGTAGTGGTCTTAATCTTAGCTTCAACCTTCCACCACACTGGCCAATACAGCTGAGCCATTGCAGGGGGTGCCATAATTTGCTGCTGTTATTTATCCTCCCCCTCTACGTTATTCCTCTTGTGTGGAACAAACTATCCTTTGTAAGGTGAAAAACTACTAAAGGACGCAAACTGACTTGAGTTTTGGCATGCTGACTTTATAAGGCCTGATCCCGCTCCACTGAAGTCACAGGAACTTTTGTCACTCACTTGGGTGCAGGATTAGGACCATATCACTTGCCCACTTAACTAGCAACCTGTGTGTGTGAGTCATTTGTACCAGTGGCAGTGAAGTTCAATTATTACAACTGAGCATTGCAGGGCTGAGAGTTGCCACTGGATGTTTTTGACAACATTCTTCATGAATCTGGTTCTTGCACATTTCTGAGTCCTTCAAATTTCACTCCCTTTCCTCCACCCCAAGTGAAATTTCAAGAGCTCACACATTTTTTGGAACTTGCAAAATCCACTTCATAGCACCTTGCAACATTGGAAATCTTATGCACGCCCAGCTAGCACGGGTATAACAGCAGTGTAGATAGTGAGCCACGGCTTACGCAAGCAGAGTAGAGTGCCCTATACACTCGAATCCCCAACGTGTGTACTCTACATGGCTCTCTACATGGCCAAGCGGTGCCTCCCACGTCTACACTGCTATTGTTAGTGTAGCCTTTCCCCACACAATGAAAAGCTCTTGCGGGGTAGGGGGTGGGAAAGACAGTGGGGAAAGGCACCAGCAGCTCCCTGCTGCCTCCGTGTCACTGAAGCCTGTTACTGCAGCACGTAGCTACACGCCGCAGCGACGAGTGTGAACACTGCCTGCCTTCCCCTGCGGTGCATAGCTACCCGTGTAGCGCCGGTACTCCACATGCTGCTGCAAGTGCAGATACAGCCCAAATAGGAACAGGCAGTGGCCTCAGTGAGGTCACGGTTACTTCGGGGCTGCTACGCTGGAGGATTGTGAATGGGCCAGGGAAGACTGGGAGCTCCAGTTGCTCTGTGGGAGACACAGGCCCATCTTGCTGCTGTGCAGACAGAGGGTGAAACCTATCGCTAAAATCCATGGCAGGCCTCTGCTTGCTGGCCAGTGGCTGGCTCCATCTCAGCCCTGCCACTTTGAAATCCCCCATGACTTTAAACTGGGATTTGGACAGTACGTAAAGTGACCAGAAAAAAGTGTGAGGGGATTGCGCGGGGGGAGGGAACTACCATAATCTGATAGCAGCAGCTTTGGTAAGACAGTGCATAAAGCGTGCCCCTCAGCAACCTGCCTCGAGTTTTCTTTTCTTTTGGCTGGGTCTGCAGCCCCTTACGGCCCCCCTCTCTAAGCACGGGGTGGGGGGCAGCCCAGAAGAAGGTTTGCAGCTGGATAACCACTGCCTGCTCACTGAGCCCTACACCCTGGACACTGCCACTGCGATGGGAGTTAAATCGTTGCAGCCGGCTGCCCTGCACAGGGCGACCGTGTTAAACAGGCCTCAGCAGGGCCCAAAGACCACAGCATGGCTGCATCGCCAAACTTACACAGGACACCACTGGGCCACGTAGCTATTGGCCCCACATGCCACCCCCACCCCCTCAACCTGTCCCGCCACGGACCCACCACCCCTACCTGGTAGCAGGTTCTCACAGCGAAGGGGTGGTGCCTCTGGTATGTTTGGTAGCTGGGCTCTTCCTTCTCCACAGAGTTCAGGTGCCACCAGACATGGTGGTCACTGACCCCCGCAGACGGCTGCATTGTCCTTAGCAGAGGGCAGACAAGAAATGAGTCCCTCTTCCCCTTAGTGCCACAGGGGGCAGCACAGAGCCATTCCCTCCTGCTGCCCCTGAGAGCTTTCCTGGTGGCCAGGGAGACAGCACACAAAATGGGGCAGCTGCCTGTGAGGGGGAATCCAAAATGGCTTCTGCCTGCCCTGCTGACCCCATACAATAAGGTTAGCCAGGAAGAGAGCCACTCACAACCAAACAACCCACCCAGCATGGAATCCCCAAAAGTAAAATTGCCCCAAATTTAAAAGTAAATTTCATATAAAACATTCAAACATTTTTGTGGTCAGCTACAGAGCATAATTTTTTTAAACAAACAGACAAACAAAAACTTCCTGAGAGATTTAATTACAAAATGTAGAATTTTCATGACATTGCTCCTATTTCATATATGTTTTGCAAAATGAAAGAGAGAGAAAATTTTATGGGGGGGGAGGGGGAACCCTAACAAAGTGAAACTTTGCTATAAATATTTCATTCAGCTCTCATGTTCAGACATTTGTAGTTAACAGATCAAGAAACCTGAGCAAGATCTCATTGTTAAGGGACAAAGCTGCATTTACAGTTATTTCTCTACATTTTTGTGCTGTTATTTATCATCATTATTTCTTATTGGTATTACAGTATCAAGATCAGGGCCCCGCTTTGCTAGGTACTGTAGATATATATAGTAAGAGACAGTCCCTGTCTAGAAGAGCTCACAGTCTAAATCAACTAACGGTGAAAGAAAGGAATTATTATTCCCAGTTTACAGAAAGGGAACTGAACCACAGCGAGGTTAAATTATTTGCTAAATGTCACAGAGGGAGTTTGCATCAGAACCAGGAACTGAATTAATATTTCCTGAGTGCCAGTTTAATGCTTGAGCCATAAGACCAACCCTCTTCCCTAGGAGATTAATATATGTATTAGCAATATAGTATCCATTTCTGGTGCCCATTACAAAACTAGCATTTTTACTATCCAGATTCCCCTAACAACAGAACAATATTTCAGGTATATTTTTTTCAAACTAGGCTGAGCTATTGAATCACTATGACATTTCCTTTCTTCCCTGCATTTTGTTGTAAAGCTGCAAGCTGTAATGTTGAAGTGAGTATTTCATGTACACAGGCTCGGGTAAACGATAGCAGCTTCCTACTCTCTGCATCAGACCCTGCTCGTACAGAAGGAATGGCTCTTTCTACTGCTGAAGACAAGACGAAATGTCATTTTTGCTGGAGAGGAAATGCAGAAACCCAGTGGGCTGTTTCAATATGTGATTCTGCTGGTGAAACCACAGCAGCGCAGAGCCTGGTGTTTGCTTCCTTACACTCACTGCCTCTGAAATGACTTCAAGAGATAAGTTAAGCGAACAGGAACAAAATACAGTGACATAAGCACCCACTCCTCAGTAGCCTTTCTTACAAGTTCCTGCTGCTGACCAAAGGCAAAATTCTGGCCCTTTGAACTAGATGTGGATCCCAATATTTTGCTCTACTGTTGGAAGAGCCAAGCAATGGGATGAGAGGGAGCAAACCAGAGTTTTGATCTACTGCATGCATCTAAAACTAATAGATAGTCCCAACATGGCAGCTGTCCCTTCCCAACCAGCCATACCCTTCTGGCAGGTCCCATGGTCTGACTTCTCCTAGCTTCCCAGGACATCCAACCTTTGATGACCTGATTGCAGGGTCTAGCCATCTTGTTGGGTTCCAGCAATGCTTCTGTGACCCTAGTATGTGCCAGATTTTAATTAATTTAATTAGTAGCAACAAGGCCTAGAAAAGAAGTGACTCTGAACCCAGCCTCCCTCACTCAAGTAACACTAGGGTGACCAGACAGCAAGTGTGAAAAATCGGGATGGGGGTGGGGGGTAATAGGAGCCTATATAAGAAAAAGAACCAAAAATCAAGACTGTCCCTATAAAATCAGGACATCTGGTCACTCTAAGTAACACCCCCACCCCCTCACATCTTTTCAAATCTGCTGCAGCCAACAAAATGGCCACAAAAATCACTCGGGGACCCAAATCCCACAATCCTTTGCACTCACACAGGACTGTGGTAGATAGAGGGATGATTTTTCAGCTGTTTTGGGGAGCATGGACAAAAATAGGGTTGAGGCCTTTGGCTGATCACAGCTTCTAAACATTATCCAAGATGTGTTCCTGGATTCATTCACCGCTCTCTTCTGTGTTTTAGTCTTTCCATACACGGTAACTTAGGGTGACCCATTCTTGAGCTGCATCGCCATGTAACAAAGGGAACTTAACCCTGAGGCAAACACCATGCCTGTTCTCACTCTCTGCCTGCCCCAGGCTGAAGAGCCAGCAGCTAACCACAGGCTAAAGATAGTAAGAACGAAGCTGAATCTCAAAAGTGCCTTTCACATGAGACCTGGTTCAGGGCTGCCCTTGTCTCTCTCTTTTTTTAATTAACTAGGTGAAGACTATAGGATGACAGGAAATCCAGTCAACATGCTCCCCGCCGCTGTCACAATACCCCAAATTGAAGCAAGTTAGGACCATAAGCAGAAACTAACAAACCACTGTAGAGAAGTCAGGAGTGATCTGCCTTGCTGGTACTCTTTTCATTATTTTTCATATATAGCTGAGTGCAATAGATTCTCTATTTTTTTAAACATGCTTGCATTTTTCCAAGAGAGGCAGTGAGGAAGGGAGTATCAATGGCAGACACACTGTTCTGACTACATGATTATAGATAGCAATCATATTTCCTCTGGGGATGGTCAAGCTATTCTAATCTGACAACTTGGGGCCTGCACCTGCAAAAACGTCCATGCACGAGTAAGTTGGAGTTGCTCACCTGAGTAAAGCGACTCACACAAGTAAGGGTTTGCGGGATTGGGCTCTGAGCAGTTCTGTGCCTGATTTGCTGGTGATGTGAAGGGGTCCTGTCTTCCCATGGGGCATGAAAGTGGGATAGCCAGTTCCTACACCGCCTTCCCCCAGACCCTGGTGTAGGGCACATGCTGGCGGGGGGAGGGTAGGAGTGGTGGCTGGAGAGCTCTGTATTCTGGCTGTTTGCAGCGAGGCCGTGTCCAGTTAGTACATTTTAGGGCAGCCAGAGGAGCTAGGCAGAGAATCAGGGAGTTGTCATTGAAGACTCTGTCTCTATCATTTTTGGTGTCACTAGAGAAAGCAATTACAGACACTCTCTCTTCCAATGCACTCTCTCTTTCCATTTGCAAAGTTGAGTTCCCCCAATATCATTCCTTTATTAACTGTCTATAAAGGATGATCAGAATGGTCCCTTCTGGCCTTAAACTGTATGAATCTATTAAATTCCTTCTATGTCTGATTTACTTTTAAGTGACCATTCAGTTTATCAGGCAGGGATAAAGATATGACCCTCCAGAATTATATTAAGTCTGGGACCAATCCTCCATTTAAGATGATGGGAGTTGTGTCTACAGTAGGACTGCAGGAACAGGCCTTCCCTTTCTTCTGTCATTTGTAACACCTGTACTGGAGTAAATTATCTTTGGTTTGAGCATTGGCCTCCTAAACCCAGGTTTGTGAGTTCAATCCCTGAGGGGGCCATTTAGAGATCTGGGGCAAAAATTGGGGATTGGTCCTGCTTTGAGCAGGGGGGTGGACGAGATGACCTCCTAAGGTCCCTTCCAACCCTGAGATTCTATGATTCTATGATCTTCTCGCAAGTCTAGCAGCAGCCTCCCAGATGGCACTCCATACAGTCTGAACGTTTTTGCTGGTTGCAGGGCTGCCCAGAGGAGGGGGCAAATGGGTCAATTTGCTCCAGGCCCCGGGACCCGCAGGGTCCCCCACGAGAATATAGTATTCTATAGTATTGCAACTTTTTTTTATGGAAGGGGCCCCTGAATTGCTTTGCCCCAGGCCCCCTGAATCCTCTGGGCGGCCCTGGCTGGTTGTTTTAATCTAAGATATGGTACCCTGTTTCCCCGAAAATAAGACAGTGTCTTATATTAATTTTTGCTCCCAAAGATGCGCTAGGTCTTATTTTCAGGGGATGTCTTATTTTTCAGAAATGAAAAATGCCTTATTATCGGTGGATGCCTTATTATCGGGGAGGTCTTATTATCGGGGGGATGCCTTATATTACAACGAGAGGCAAAACTGTAAGTAGGCCTTATTTTCGGAGGATGTCTTATTTTCGGGGAAACAGGGTATATATTTTTTGTTACAATTCTATATATTTCTCTTGTTTTTTTGTCCTTAGTCACTGCCTCAGACACTTAATTCCTTACTCATCTGTAGAGCATGTACAGTAGTACGTGATAATAGCCATCTGCAGCTTGATGAAACACAGTCTTTGGTTTTAAAGGATTTCTAATAGTTTTAGAAGTTAGCGTTGTTTAGTAATCTCATGCTATTCCATAGCCATTTGTTAATCACCTGTTTTATCTCTGAGCACAACCACTGCTACATACACACACACACCCCCAATTAAAAGCCTCTCTATTTCAAAAAGGGTGTCACACATTCTGATTGGACTGTTCAGTGAATGATTTTCACACCTTTGGCCAGTGAAGTTACTGGAGATATAGAGACATATTTCTAATTTTCAGTGTCAAAAGCTGGTTTGATTCGGACTGTGACTTTCTGCAGATAAAAGCCAGATTGAATAGCTCCCTATATTGCTAAGATTATTTAACATTAGAACATAGCACCCTAGATCTGCATGATGATTTACAGAGGGACTGAAGACACTGGGTAACATTTTCAACAGTGTCTAAGGGACTTAGGCACTGAAAATCAGTGGGAGTGAGGCACCAAAGTCATTTAGGTGTGTGTGAACAATTTACTCGCGGTCCCTCTTTGAAGGCACCTGCAGAGTGGGTTAGACAGAGAGAGATGACACTGGACTGCAGGGTGGGAAGGGGGTTTACATCAAATAAGGCTCTGAGGTTGCTGATTTCCATAAGATAAGCATCCTAGTAGTTCCTTTTTCATGTGTGTTTTGACAAGTTGGCCAGGGCCAGGAGTGACTGTAACACTGGCTGCGTCATTCAGCAGAAAGGGGAATTGTTCTTGCACATTTTTCCTCCAACCATACCCCCATTTTGTTCTTTTGCCCATTCATAAACGGGCTGAGAAATAGTAGGTGCCTATGTTATTTTGGCCCATTTCTGTTTTTTTTTTCATTGACAAAGGTGACAGACAAGAGTTAGTGGGCCTGCTTGTTTGCTGCCCTGTATGTTGCATAGTCATTTGTACCCCTGTAAGGTGAGTGCAAAACATTATCAAGTCAGAGTGAGAGCTTTATATTCTCTTTGTGCAGGTGAAGATAACTCTAGATGGTGCAAAAAAATATTGATTGAGGGCTAATGTTGGGAGGACACTTTGAATCATAAAAGTGCAATATAAATACTAAATAATTAAATATGAATTAGCATTACTATTGTGGGATATCCCATTTGCTATCTCTCTCTGCATTTCCCACTGCTTCTCTTTTCAGCAGTTTCTCTCTTTCTCATCCTTTGTCCCTCCCAACTTTCTTGATTTTGCCTGTATCTCTATTGCTTTCTTTGCAGGGGACTTGGGTGTGAACATCTGTGGGACCTTTTGTCTGGGTCACAAGTTCTGGCAGCCCCATCTTATGCCATCACTCTTGGGTGCAGGTCAAGAGTTTAACCACTTTAACAAAACCTGATTTTTTTGGCTGTACTACCTTCTACTCTGCCTCAAGAAGCCTGCATTCATCATAAATATAGATTTCAGTGTGGTCACATCCTATGCACAAGCCAAGTTTGATCATGTCCACAGAAATACAGAGGCATCACAGACGGAAGAAATGACTGCAGCTCTCCAGAGACAGATAAGGTCCCACAATGAAGTTAAAAACAAATGATTACTGCAAAAGCAGAGGATTTTTACAGTGCCATATTGCTTTCTGATGCTAGTTCTTTCTCTATAAATAATGCGATAGTTTGCGTTTGCAGTGGAAAAGTCTGGGCCTCTTATTAGATTTCACTGGAACTAGGCCAGTTTGCACCAGCTGGGAGTCTGGCCCCATGTTCCAACCTTACCATTTGAAACTGATTTGGAACATGGTATTTAGCGTGATACAAAGAAACCTCAATGTGATATATGATATAGATTCTCCTCCTCCTCCTCTTCAGGGTTCCTTATGTTGCTGCTTTTCTCTGCATCTGGGCAATATGCAAAATATGTTTGTATTTATGCCTTGGTTTATTTCTTTATAGTGCACACACAGGCCAAAATTCATTCCTGCTGTGAGTCAGCAGACTTACATTGGGGAATGAATTTGGCCCTGTGTGGGTTAAACTACGGCTCATTCCTTACTCAGGGTGAAATCCTGGGGGCCACAGCAGGCCCATAGCACAATGGAACTCCTGAATCTGTTGTTCAGAGAGGAGCCAGAATACAGAGGGCATGCACAAGTTGTGTGCACAGAAGCACTGGCTCATCTGGTATGCTCCAGAGGTGAGTTCTGTAGCAGCCACTCTACAGGTGCATGGAAGGGAAAGGGTATGGAGCAACTGGCCAAGGTTATGATGAGGGGTGAGTAGAATGCAGGGATCCACTAGCCCACAAAGATGCCTAGAAGGGATATAGCAGAGGTAACCTGCAGCAGTGGTCAGGAAGAAGGTCTGATAGAGTGCCTGCTGGTTAAGGTGGAGGAATCTGTACCTCAGTTCCTGCATTGAGTGCATGAGAACACAGGCCATTTTCTCAGTCGCCTCCTCTCTAATACTTAGGGGATCCAAAAGTTTGGGTGTTCACAACTGTTGCATTTTCTTTCCCATCTGGAAGATGATTTTCCTGCTGGGGTGGGTAATCAGAGACCTTCCCAGCTAGGGTGCAAGCCGGCTCTTCCCAGCAGGAACCCGCACATGCTGAGAACATCCTGGGGTGAGGTTAAACTCCAGAGAGTTCAGGTTTGGGCATCTGTGCGCAAAGAGGAATTGAAGGCTGAGCTTCCTGCCCCCCCCAAAGCTGCCTGGCTATGAGTGTGGCTGGTCCCTGCATGGCTGCTCTACCTTCCAACGGCCACAGATGGCCAAAACTTCACCTGAAGCTCGCACAGAGGGGCGAAGAAGGGCATTGCAACCCAACCTCTTTCCCCTACTATGCCAGCTGCAGTTGGAGAAGTCCTTAGACTGGCTTTATGCCACTAGGAGAGCCTCCTTTCCCTGGCAAGATCCTCCCAGCACTGGTTAAGCAGTAGCTTGAAGCCCAGAATACAGGGGTGGTGCATCACAAAGCAGCCATAAGACAGAGGAGAATCTGGCCCAGATCCTCAAGTTTCTTCAAAAAGAAGTCTTCAGCCTTGGAGCAGGGTCTGTCCTTCGTAATGGCTTGGAAAGCATCTTGCACGCAATAGGCGCATCAGCACATAAATCATCAAAAAGAGGAGAAAACAGCTGTGAAAAATGCATGGAAATTATGGTGCTTACTGACTCCATTGATATTGCAATGGAGTTTTCAGAAAATAGATTTTGTACAATAGGGGAAGCATTTGTATACTTCTTCCTCTCTGCTGTCTTCAGGATACCAGAAATGACTGGACAAGGGGAAGGTAGCAAGGACTAATTCAATGTTAGTTCCAAGTCAAATCTAAGATACTTGTATGTCCCCCATCACCATAATATCTGAGCACCTGGCAGTGCTCTTAGCCCTACGTTGCAATGAAATGAGCCACAGACGCTAAGTGACTTGCCCAGGGTCACAAAGGAAGGCTGTGGCAGAGCACAGAATTAAAAGCAGGTCTCCCAACTCCTAGACGAGTGCCCTAATCCCTGGCCAATCCTTCCTCTCAAAGCCTCTTTAAATTATCCAAGCATTTAAAAAGGGCCTTCCATGTATATGCACATACTCTTATCTCCTTCCAACTCATGTAACTTGAATTTTTGCAAAATACATTTGCTTGAGCTGAGCCTGTGCATGCCACAGCTTTCACCTGCAGCAATTTATTTTTGACAGTCATAACCCTTCCCCACTCTCAACAAAGGCTTTCTACTGGAAATCCTGATACAATAGGGCTGCTCTACTCCAGTGGAAAACGCACTGTTGTAGAGTAGACACACGTCATTAAATCATTTTGGAAAAAAGGCACATGTTTATTACAGAGGCAATTTAAGGTTCTATTGCATAGCAACTTTCATCCTAATTAACGTTAATCCCTGAAACCAATGTTTGATTGCCTGTTAAAATTAGGATAATGAGTTGACTGGCTCAGAGATGGCCTGTTCTTTCAGTTTTGTGATTTCCTACGGTTATTTTAACATGAGAAGAAAAAACTGGGCTCAGATGTGTTTACACAAAGTAGCTACAACATCTTAGCCACAAGGCTTATTTAAATCTCTGTTGGTCACGTGCACAGATGCCGTACTGCTCCTTGCAATAAAGGGGCTACAATGGTGTAATACCAAAGAATAGAAAATGGCTGCGTGGGGTGTCATTTAGCCTAACAGCTGCACTGGTCACCATTTTCATCCTCAGAAGAGCAAACGACGACGAGCAAAGTCTGAACTTACAAGGCAGCACATAGAACACATCCGCCACTCATTCCAGCCAAAGTCGCCACACAGTCGATTGGCTTCTGGCCTCCAGTCACCCCAGATAATGGACGTGCTTGAGCAGGGTAGCTCAGCAAACTGGTTTGTTATGAAAGTGTTTCTCTCCAGGAAAATTTGTTGCAAATGAAAAATTAGGCTTTTAGGGTTTTCAAAGGCACATAAGGGAGTTAAGCACCCCAATCCCATTTGAAAAAATATCAGTGGGCACTTGGAGTAGAAATTTCAAAGGTGGCAATGACTTAGGCTGCTAAGTCTCATCGAAAGCCAGTGGAACTTAGGCCTTTTTTAAAGGTCTACCCCACCTCCCTTTGGCTGCTTTGAAAACCTCACTTTTATACCAGTTGTATTTCTACTAGGGTCACTGTTTTCCTGAACTGGTTGAACAAACAAACGGATTTGCAGGGATTAAGTCACAGGAATACAGTTTGCCAGAGATTTACAAAGATTCCCCTACTGGATTCGGGCACCTGATTCCCTGCCCTGATGGGTGGCTTTCAAAGCTCTCTCCTGCCACAAAGTGCTTGGAGCACGATCCAATAGTGAGAGCTTACAGAGTGCAATGAAAGATCCCATCAAACTAAAAACATGCAACCGTTAACCTATCAACAGCAAGCGAGTAGCTGAGGGAGAGTGGGGAATAGAGGAAAAGGGGCTGTCACTGAGAGTCAAACTAAAAACACCTTGGGAATAAAAAGCTGCCAAGCATGTCTTTAAAAACGGGATTGGTTGAACAGAAACCATGTCAGGGAGGAATAAAATTCCAGGCCTTAAAGGCTGCCACTGCAAAAGGTGGAATCATGTGCTAACGTGAGGCGTAAAGATGAATTCCCCAGAAGACAGATGGTGCTAGGGGGCAAATTGCAAGCTTGTGGGGTCAGGGCTGAGGTTGAACTGACAAAAGGATTTTGCCACTTGAAATTAACAGGAAGTGGGTGGCTATGTTTCCTAGTTGTTTTTGCTAGTCTGAAGCCCAGGTTTTGTGGGTACCTAAGCGTTTAGGTGAACACTGCCTGAAGGAGCTTCCCTGCTCCACATGGCAGGCTCAAAAGGGCGTGGGAAGAGGCAGCCATCACTCAGGCTGGCACCCCACAAACCAACCAGCAGACAGGGGGCAGCATGCTGCCCTTCTCAAAGGGGTGCAGCTCAGCGAACCCAGACGACCAGGGGCATCTTTGGCAGAAACTGAGTTGAACTCATCAGGGTGAAAGTGAGCAAGGACGGGACCTAGTCCCCAGCACTCCAGCTTCACCTTGCCCTCCTCTTGTGCAGATGCTCTCCAGAGAACAACTCAGAGCTCCACTGCCAGGTGCTGAGTCCACCATGGTTTGGGAATCCTTTCGTTGGGGTAACTCATGTTGATTTATGCTAATAAAGATTTGCTCCTGCTGATCCTTGCCACTTAATTTCTGCTCAGTCACCACACCACATTATGAATCCCACGTGAACTAATGGCTCTTCCAGGTACAAGGCCTGGAGCCTACTTCTTACCTGCAAAGAGTGCAGCAAACTCAGCCATTGTTTATCTGTCTATCCAAGGCACCTCTCACCATGCTGCCTAAGAGCCGCCCATGGGGGAACTGTCATGAGACACACAACATGTGCCCTGTTGTATAACATAGTCTAATATTGCATGTCCTATGGTAAGAACCTTTGGACTGGGTGAGGAATGTGCTATAAGAAATATGAAGTGAAAATATGTAGCTACTTTCCTACATCATGGACCTTTGCAAAGGTCGAATGTACATGTTGGTTTGTATTGCCGATATTTCTGTCTTATCAACAATACCTTATGAAACATCATACTATAATGGTATTTTGCTTTGCCAGTAGAGTAGAATATTTAAATACACATGCTCATCCTACTGTATTTCTGACAGGCTCCCATATTAACTAAAACTTATAAGTTGTGGTAGCAAAACACACACACACACACACAAAGGTTTTAAAAGGACTGGCTTTGGAGAAATGATACGAGAATGAATTGACACTGCAAAAATTATAAGGGTAGATCAAGTTATCACATACTGCATAAATAATGTAAATGTTGATTGCAATAAGTTATAGCAGCTTCACAATTAGAATAGTAGGACTAGTGTATTAGAGAATCTCTTCATTCTGTCCAACTGTCTCTCAAAAGTAAGGCTGAAAGTGGCCTCCAGTTTCTAGACTTTAATCCACAGTCATCCTGCTGGCCTGTCCTTGTTTCAGCTTTGCCAAAGACATATGCTTGAGTTTTTGAAGTGATTTGATTTGTCTGGGCTGGAGCCTCTAGGGGAGAGAACGTGAGGTTTCTGTGTATATTCCTTTTTACACTTCTCTACTGTTGTTTTAACCATGTTTCTGTGTTGTTTAAAGGGATAGTATCAGGATAAAAAACTCCCTTGCAGAATTCTTGCTAGGCCTTTTATGAACGATTTGGCAAGCAGAGAGGCCAGCTGCTACCCCCCAACTCTGCGGAACTGGCACACTGCAGCTCCTTTGTGCGGCTGCTGCAAATCTACATAGCTCTGCTGAAGACGGTGGAGCCACGCTAATTTACACCAGGTGAGGATATGGCCCATAGTGCGCAAGAGGGGCATATACCTTGTGCAGGCTCACTGCAGAGGGGTGATCTCACCTAGGACGAGGCTACAGGAAGGGACTAGTAACTATCACAGGAGATGGGTGCCTTCTCTGTATAACTTACGGTTTGGCCCCGAATAGGAAATTGGTTGGTTCTTAAAACTGCTGCGCTAAGAACTCTTCCCATGCAGTAATTTTCCTTTTAACTGTTAAGGAAGCGAGCAGCTTCACACTGAAACATGCAGCCATTCTCCTCTCTACTGCAGTACCACCCCAACCTGTAAGCTCGGGAAAGGGCCCATCCTGCCCCCACTGCTGCCAGCGCTGACTCCCTGTGGCCTCAATGGCGTAAGATCAAGCCCATTGTTTAGGGCACTTGGTCAGTTCATACAGAGCATAACATAGACTGTCCCCTGACCTCCTCCTAACTCCATCTGTCGCAATGCCTACAGGGCTCCGGAAGCTGGTGGGCTGGGACGGCTGCTTATCATGCTGACCAGCATTGTCTGTTTCCTTGTGCTCCCCTGTCTGTTTGTCGTAGTCACTTGCGGTCTCTCATCTTCTACTTCGACTGTAAACTCTTTGGGGCAGGGACTGTCTTTCTGTTCTGTGTCTGTTCAACACCCAGAGCAGTGGGGTCCTGATCCAGGAGAGTGGCCCCTAAGGGCCACCGTATTTCTGGCTCCCTCCTCCGTACATTGTGCTTTGTAGTGTCATTTTCCTTTCTTGTTTAGGTCTGTAAAAGGAATCCAGTTCACACAGAAATAGAACATTTCAGTTCACATCCACGTAGCTTGTTCCCCTCCACATTAATTGCTGGGCAAAAACAATATTCATGAGTAATTCTGTTTCCCAGATGCTCAGACTCCTTACAGAGTGGAGTGTTTGAATTGCTTGTTGTGGATTTGTTCTGTTGAAAGAACAAACATCCAGCCAAGCGGTGAAAGTTGTTAAATTTGAATTGCTTCCCCCCCACCCCCCACCCCTGTGACATCAAATGCTATCTATTGAGAACGATTCTTTTTAAAAATAGTTTCTGGAATTTGGCCAGATCCTGTATATTTGTCAGAAATTGGGAGAGTGGGAAGGGAAATCCAACTCAAAAGTGTTGGGTACCACTACGTGACCAATCGGCTCAGGGGGAGGGAGCATTGACCAAATTAGAACAGCAAAATTTGGCTCTTAATCAGTTCCCTGTTTGCTTTCAGTAGCAGCAGATGATTGACTCCAACAAAGTAAAACTGACCTCCAGCCACACTGCACTCTTGTGCTCACCTCACCCAGAGTATTGACTTATGCCTTGTTATTCCATGAACTATGTTCTCCTTTGGAAGCACTCAATAACTGGACATTCTATATTTACCTGAGACAAAAACAAATGAACCCAAGTATTAGGTGAGGACTGTTTGCATTAGGACAAAAGCCAGAACAGATTTCCATGCTCAGTGAGATTGTGCTGTTGTTTACCCTAAGGAGAACTGCAGGCTGACTTCTGCTTTGTGCTGCAAAGAAAACAAAGTATAAAACGCTCTAGCCCTTTTCTCTGTGACCTTGAAGCGTGAGCCTCCTTCCCCTCCCCCTCCGCTCTGTTTTTTGTATCCTGCCACTGTCCCCTGTCTCAAACTGGCTCTAAACCTCAGAGGTACTTTCATATCTCAGCTCACTCAGTAGCACTTCCTCCTTTCTCCTCCCTCCCACTAGATGCTGCAACACTCTCCTCCACACACTCAGTTTAAGCTCACAGGATTTGATTCCCAGCTATTTGGAGGTTAAAGCCCCTCCAGTTGTGACAGATCTACACCTGCCCATAACCTCCCCTGCCTTTCTCCTCTCCCCTTTCTTGCAGCTCCCTCCTCTCCTTTGCAGTTCTTCATCAGCCTCATTTCCCCACTCATTTCCTTTCCAACCCCAGCCCCACTCCCTCCCTCTGCAGTTCCAGTTCCCTTTCTCTGTTTCCTCCTCTGCACTTTCTTTCCCCCTTCCTTCCCTGGCTTTACTCTCTTCTTCTGTCCCACCCCTTTGCTGGCTTCCCTGCTCTGCCCCACTTCATGCACAAGAGGGCCGGTCACGGCCTTTGTGCAGATCGTATGCTCCAGTGCGTGGGGAACCGTGCCTTAAAGCCAATGGGCATGTTTTGCCACCAGTTTCAGTGGGAGCATGAGCCAGTGGCAGATTCCTCATCTTTTATCTGGCCTCACTGGGAAGCAAATGAGACATGCACAGGTGCCATCATATTCAACGCCTGCACCCTGAATGCTCACTAAATCTTAGCTCCTGTTACTTCTTAGAAAACTTGGTCCTTTTACTCCACGGATGTGTAAAAGGAGACAGTGGTGCAGTCCGTACGAATGGTGCAATAGTTTCCTTCTCTCAGACTGGTCCTCAATACAAAGAGAGGCTTCCATGGGGAAGTACCCCCCCACACACACACACACTAGAACTGAGCACACCAGGTGAAAGCATGATTCCTGACTCTGCCTTGGTTGCTGATCTGGAATCTACTAAGCCTCAGGGTAATTTTCATGGTGAACTCTCAATGTTATTAAATGTTTCCCCTATGTCAGAATTATATGAGAGATGAACCTAAACTGAAAACTTGATAGCTGGAGCCAGGCAGACAGATACTACTGGGCTGAACATGATGTCAACATGTACACTGGCAGATCCAAACTTACACAGATTTCAAAAGTTCAGATCAGGGACTCCAGACAGGCCCAGGATTGTATGCAAACTTCTAAAGGGGTTGGGTCTAAAGCTGGTTAGGAAATGGGGGTTTCCCCTCTCTTTGCCCCTACCCTCTAAAAATGTTTGAAGAAAATGAAAACAATTTCTATGAATTACTTGTGTGTTTTTTTTTAATCAAAACCGCTCCAAAAATTCAGTTTTATGCAACCACAAGTTTCAGCCAGTCAGGCAGAAAACCAAATTTGTGGGAACCCCCCACCCCCCGCAATCGACCATGCTTTTTTGTGTGCGTATGGCCAAAAAATTAAATGTTTACCCCACTGATTAATTAAAAATGGACATTTCACATGGATTTTTTTCAGTAAAATAGCTATCTTCCATTAAAACAAACAAACAGACTTTTGACAGAAAAATTTTGACCAGCTCTAATTATATTCTTGGCTCAAGCCCATTTCTATTTTACATGTAGAACTCAAAGCACATCTCAGTGTAGGGACACAATGCTCCACTGAAATGCAGCCACTTCTAGGGTAAAGACAGGCAGCCAACCTCTGCCGACATGTGGCACAACTGTAGGGGAAAACGCAATGTTGGCCAAGGACACAGATGAAGTTGATCTATGTACCAAACAAGTAGCCTGTATATGAATTGCCTGGGAAATGCGACTGCAGTGAAATACAGAACACATACAAAATATGTGTGACAAATTGCAATGACAAGGTTGTGTTGGCAGATTGTGCAGCCGGGTAATGAAATCCCTGTCCAGCATTCATTGAGCCTTGAGAGGGAAGCGGATGTGGCCAAAAAAGGTCCACATGGTGACCACACCCAGCTTCTACACTCAACCAGATTAACAACCAAGACCTTTACAAGTAAGAACAATGCATGAAACCCAAAGGCTGAGACCTCTACACAGTGCACAAAAGTGAAATACTGTAAGATGTTGAGGCAGGTGCAAAAAGTCACCAGTCAGAGGACTATAACTTTGAAGGAGGCCTGCAAAGAAATGGAACATGAAAACAATACTTCGATCAGGCTATAAGGAATTGAACTGCAAGGCCAAGAGCTAGCTACCATACAAGGGGGAACAAAAAACTGGGCATCCAGGATGGGCACAAATGTACTGGTCTATGAGGGGGTAATGCAAACAAAACAACCCACCTCCCCTCTACATCCTGGGAACCAAGAATTGCTGCATTGGGGGAAAAACCAAACAACCAATTGATATGGCAAACCTGAAAAACATTTCAGCTGCAAAACTTTCAGCTTCTCTGCACTTACTCAGGCAAAGTGCCTGCTGAAGACTGGGAATTTTGCTTGTGCAAAGAGCTATATATTCACAAGTTTGCTCCTTCCACCTTTAGTGGCAAAGCCATCCATCCCTCCCTGCCTCCTTCCGGCATCTGCTCTGCCACTTTCCCTCTCCCGCCATTTCAAGTCATAATCCTTAGCCCGTGAAATCAATCATTTCTCCAGCCATCAATTCTGATGTCACAGCCAGCGAAGGGTCATCACTTCAGACAGGGAAGAAGGAGCAGATGAACTCTCAAGAAGCAAAGATCCTGTTTTTCATGCAAATGTGTCCCCAGCACAATGCTAGGATCTAGTTCGGGAATGTGTTCATTGGGCCTACCTTTTAATTAAGAGCTCAAAAACTGAATAAAAGTGTCCAAGGTTTTGAACTAGCCACAGCATCCTGGGTAAAAGTCAGGAACTGAGAGGGGAGAGAGAGGACACAAGAATCCCCCTCCTCACAGAGAGATATTGTCATTAGAGTGCAGGATAGACTGCTGTGCTAGCAGACTGCCTATTTTCAAAAATCCACCCAGCTACTCCGCAGAAGTGATCTTTGTCTTCAGGGTCACTGGTCCCTCCATTATCACCTGTTCCATCCCCAGCAATCTTCACAGGTGATGTAAAGTCACAATGAGTTTTGCCTTGTCCTTTTCCCACCTGCTGATAGAAAAACATACACCCACTCTCTGGGCTGACACAGAGACCCGCTGGCGAAACAAAATAATGCCTTAAAAAAGAGAAGTTTCATACACTTTTTCAGGAGACGGCAGCACTTCAACTTACTGCTGCTTGAGATCAGGGGTTCCACAAATTGGTAGTGCTGCAAATGTAGCCACCTAACAGACACACAAGAAAAGTTATACCGTTACTTCAGAAATTAGTCTGGCATACAAAATTTCATACAGGTTGGACGCTTTTAAACTATCAACTAATGGCATGACATTTCTTTGATAACCAGTTACATTTATAAAGATGGCAGATGGATATCACAATATTGTGTTATACATAAATAAAGATTATTTTATTCAAGACCTAGGCTTCAGTTAAACTGCCACGCCCAATGGGCATGCAAAAAGCGTGTTTGAAACTATATTTTAGACCTATCATTTATTACATAACACCTAGGTGCTAGGTGCTGTACAAACAGAACAAAAAGATCTAAAGAGCTTACAGACCCTGTTCCTCTAGCACCTCATGGGCCAGACATCCGCTGCCTTTATCTCTACAGTTCTTTACATCTGTGGAACCGACAACAGAGTGGTTCCCATACAGTTATGACTTGCCGGTAATTTTTTCCTCTTTAAATGCCTAGTTGGCAGAAGGATCTGGTTTCAGCCTGTTCCAGGTAGCAGCTGTTAAGAGAGATGGAGCAAGCTACACTGAAAGGAAGGAGAAAAGGCTGGCACAACCCTGGCACTCATGGAAGTGTTGTTTGAGTTGCAGACAGTTTTTCTAAAGGAGGAGTTCTGGAATGCAGGGAACTAAGCAATAGCCTGGCTCGATTTGTATTCTCCAGGGTAGGAAAAAACCAGCAAGTCTTGTGCTACATTTTCAACTTCTACCCAATGAGAAACCGTGAGGTGCCAACAGTCTCCCCACAAGGATAGGAGAAGCAATTCAGCCTTCTCACCATCCACAGAACAGTCAAACCAGTCCGTCCCAGAGCAACAAATCAAAGCCCAAACAGGTGTACTTGGGGGTTGGGGGGGGGAGGGCAGCCCAGGGGAGAGGTTAATATTTTTCCTTGGTATTTTGGATTTTTCAGCTTGAGCGATCTGTAGCTATTCTCTTTGCTTTAGGTCAACACTCATAGAGCATCCACTTGAAAAATATCGTTTCGGACATTTCCCTCTTTCTTCTGCTAACAATATTCATTCTGCAGTCTCGCTGTGAATACTGTGTGCCGAGTCCTTTCTCCCCAGGAGTATTCTCCCTTTACAAAGCAAAATTGTAACGCACTGACACCATCCAAGCTTGGCAAACTCTTTTGCTGATGTTAAGCCAGTGTCTTTCAGGGTTCTCACTACTGCTTTTTAGCTCGCAATATAGATGGCGCACACAGCTGACCACATGTGCAGAAGCCTCCCACGATACCATTACATACGAAATGCTGACATTTATATTTGACATTCCAATGGGTCTGCGTGTTTTAACAAATCATAGAATCACAGGGTTGGAAGGGACCTCAGAAGGTCATCTAGTCCAACCCCCTGCTCAAAGCAGGGTCAATCCCCAGACAGATTTTTAACCCAGTTCCCTAAATGGCCCCCCTCAAGGATTGAACTCACAACCCTGGGTTCAGCAGGCCAATGCTCAAACCACTGAGCTATCCCTAATGTTAGTACTTGTGAAGGGTGCTGGACTGATAACCCTATAAACTGAAATCCTCTATTCTTCCATTGAATGGGTACGGTACAGACAATTCCAGGCCAGCTTCCCTGCCAGCGCAGTTTAATCTCCATGCTCATTCAGTCCCTGCACACTTCAGTTGAGACCCTCTTCCCCAATAAATGCCAGTGATGAGATCAGGGACCCTGAAGCTAAAAATCACCAATTATTTTACACTGACACCAAAGGGTTGTTTGTTAGTGAAGACAAGGAGTAGTAAACAATGATAGTAATTTAAGAAAATGACTATAAATTGCCTCAATGAAGAGGTGTAAATTGTTGACAAAATGTATCATGTTTTAGTTTATGGGATGTACAGACTCTTTTTTAAAGGGATATTTCTTGCTATTAACTTAATAAAAAAGTTTATAACAGAAAACTCTTGGTGTAACAGGCAGAAATCCAGGAATAATTAAGAAAATAATAGTACACACCCAATAAGAAAAACATTATTTGTTTAAAGAAGTAGTCCCACCAGAATTCTTGGTAGCGATTGCATTTCTTTCAAGAGGGAAAAAAAGACCTCTAAATCAAAAACAGCAGTCGTCCACCAGTTACTAGATCTTGAGTAGAAAAAGCACAGAACTGTAATACCCTTTAGCAGTGAGACTTTTTCCATTTTCACTGCTGTTATCAGTTTGTGTTGCTTTGCCCTTACATGATTTTGTCTATCAGAGGATTTGAAAGCACTTTACAAAATGTAATACATTTAGTTTCACCACTCACTTGGGCAGCGGGTAGGTATAATTCCCATTTTACAGCAGTAAAAACTGCATCAGAGAGCTTAGGGGATCCAGTGAAGTCTCACTGAAGTCAACAGAAAGACTTCAATGGCTCATGCAGGAAGTCTTTGGCAGAGTTACAAGTAGAATCCAAGATTTTTGACTTCCCATCCTTTGTTCTACCTACAAGCCCCATTCTTCCTCCTACTTAATGGGGCCTCACAGAATAGTCCCCTGTCTGTAAAGTGCTTTGGGATCCTCAGATGAAAAGCACTATAAAAGTGAAAAGTATTGTGTACATATAATAAATGCCTCAAAGCAGCCCTGTCTACGTTCTTCCCATGGCATACGGGGAAAACGCGACAGAGAGATTAAGTGACGTGCCCAAGGTCACATGAGAAGCCAGTGGCAAAGCACGGTGCTTGAGAACCCGGGAGAACTGCTCTATCCACTAGATTAGAAGCTCCTTCAGGCTTTCCCAGTTTGTAACAACCCCCTTTCAAAAACATTAACCATTTGGAGACACCTTCTTTACCATGAGGCTCCCAGAAACATAAATTCCCACCTAGCCTCTCTATTCCTTAGGCTCCCTTCCCCTCAAACTCTACAGTCTCCCCTAGATCTCTCCTCCTTCAGTCCAAAAGCCCAGTCATCCCTCCTCCAAAATCACCCACCCAAATACCCCACCTTTTACTTGATCCACCGAAGTCTCTAGGTTTTTCTCTGCCTCCTTCAATCTCCCTCTGCCCACCAGGTCTCCCAAAAACTGACACTCCGTCCCTCCCAGATGGTACCTCTCTCCCAGCCCCTGACACCCTGCCTTCATTGTTACTCTTTCACCCCACTTTCAAGACTCCCTTTTACTTCAGTGAGCTTTGGATCAGGCCTCCAGTCCAGAGTGTTCATGTGGGGGGGGGGGGGTATAGAGCTGGCTGCAATTCCTGGCTCTGCCACAGACTTGCTACATGACCTCGGGAAAGTCTCTCTGTGCCGCTGCAGTCCATTTGCAAAGTGGGGACAATAATATTTCCTGAGCTCCCAGGTAGGGGGAAGGAGGGCTCTGAGGGAGGCACTCAGGTACAATGCTGATGAAAAAAATCCCTTATTCAGGGCAGGGTTTGGTCGGTAAATGAAGCACAGGACCACATGCTGAATGACAAGAATAAAAAAAATCACTACTGAATGTCTGTCTCATTCACTAAGCACCATCCATCCCTGTGCACTGAGTAAGGAAAAGGTCCTGTGGGGGGAAAACAGCATACGATCATATAAAAATTGGCTGTGCTGTAAAGCAGACACACAAGCGGGCAGAATTAAGGCTACATAGCCAACCTTAACTTTATTTTAATGTAATAACTTCTGAGTTTTCAAATACTCTGCAACCTTAACATTAATGTCATGTCATTTTTTGGTGTGCTGCTATTTATTTATTCTCTGAGGCTTCTGGGCTGTGAGAAGCTGTGGCTGACCCAGGGAAGCAGATATGGTGCTTGACAGCCTCTTCCCCTTAACTTAGGAATGTAGACAACATTGCAGGGAGAAAGAGCAGAGATGGACCCACCAATCCCATTTCCCAATTAGCCACCACAGTTTCCTCCCCCACTTCAAACATCCCAGTTTCCACCATATCCCTTGAAGTTTGGGGAGTTTCATATCCTAGACTCAAGGAGCTCAATCTATGGAGCTTGAAAAAGAGAAGGCTAAGGGATGACTTGATTACAATTTAGGAGTACTCACGTGGGGAACAAAAATTGAAGAATGGTCTTTTCAATCTAGCAGAAAAAGGTACAACATAATCCAATGGCTGGGAGCTGAAGCTAGATAAATTCAGACTAGAAATAAAGCATTTTTTTTTAATAGTAAGGGAAACAATTTACCCAGGGTCATAGTAGATTCTCCATCACTGGCAATTTTTAAATCAAGATTGGATGTTTTTCTAAAAGAGTTGCTCTAGGCATTATTTTGAGGAAGTTCTCTGGCCTGTGTTATACAGGAGGTCAGACTAGATGATTACAGTGTTCCCTTCTGGTCTTGGAGTCTACAACTCCTTGTACACTTGCCATACTAAAATCCCAGGAAGTCCCATAAATAAAATTGTCATTTAGAATGAAGCATAAAATCCTTCTGCCACAACACACACCCTGAAAAAAATTCAAGAAATGCCAAGTTATGGGATACCCCAACTCCCACACAGCAGTTTTCATTGACTCCAGTGACGGCCTCCACTTCTTTATAAAGAACTTCCATTTGCCGCCAAGAGACAAAGAAACACTACACTCAAACACATTTACCTCCTTCACAGTATCAGATAAAAACTTTAATTACTACATCACATGGCACAGCCCAAACTTTAACCTGTGGTGTACATATGTCAGTGCTAAGTATTTGCTAATGTTGCTGAGGTTGTCAGTAAGGTTCTGTGATCATGCAAGTGTGTGGTGTGCAGAGTGCTTGATCATCTGCTGGAGGTGGAAGGGAATTCCTTGTGAAGCGACACAATCTGGGACCGCCAGCAGAACCTGTTCGGTGCACCTGGAGCTCTGGTTAAGAGGTGTCGTATAACTTGGCATTTTCTTGCTCTTCAAAGTTTGCTACATTGAGACTACATGTAAAAGGAATTAAGATTGGGTTTTGTTTATGGAGTATACAGAAGAATTATTTTTACAATCCCCCCACCCGCCCACAATACCACCACCAAGGTGTCGTTCTGAAACAAAAATGCTTGATATGCCATCCTTTTAAATGTACCAGGGGAACTGGACGGCTCTGGTGATTAGTAATGGTGGGACATGGTGTTTTCATCTCTGGGGAGCTGGTGTGAATATAACCAAAGTTCACAGTTACAAGCTCATAGACGTTAAGGTCAGAAGGGACCAGCACGATCACGTAGTCTGACCTCCTGCACATTGCAGGCCACAAAACCTCAGACACCCACTCCTGACCCCTAACCTCTGGCTGAGTTACTGAAGTCCTCAAATCATGATTTAAAGACTTCAAGTTACAGAGATTTCACCATTTACTCTAGTTTAAACTTGCAAGTGAACCATGCCCCATGCTGCAGAAGACGGTGAAAACCCCCCCAGGGTCTCTGCCCATCTGACCCGGGGGAAAAATTCCTTCCTGGCCCCAAATATGGTGATCAGTTAGACCCTGAGCACGTGGGCAAGATCTACCAGCCAGGGACTTGGGAAATAATTCTCTGTAGTAACTCAGAGCCCGCCCCATCTAGCCTCCCATCACCGACCGATTGAGATATTTGCTGCTAGCAGTCGCAGATCGGCTACATGCCATTGTAGGCGTCTCATCATACCATCCCCGCCATAAACTTGGCAAGCTCAGTCTTGAAGCCAGTTAGGTATTTTGCCCCCGCTGGCTTCAAGACAGTCCAGTGCTGTTGGACAGCACATAACATGAAATGAGCCAGTGATGTCAGTTTGCTTCCTACTGGATAAGGTAAATGTTACCAGCACCACTGGGCCTCCGCCCCCTTGTTGGCTGACTGAGGGGCCTAGGTACTTCTTGTCATGGCTGAGGCATGGGGGACACTGCCATCGCTGCCCCATGGGCTCTAGCCCTGTCCTGTAGGCATGGTCTGCAAGGCTTGTACTTCTCACCAGTGCTTCCCTGTTACTAAATGCCCAGCCCGCCCTTGCTGGGCCGCAGCTTGGGAATAAAGTTTGCACACCCATGGCGGGCTTTTCAAAGGGGATTAAAGGAATAAAGCATCCAACTCGAGAAGCAGCCAGTCCAGGCACCGTTCCCCGGTGAGAACCCCTTGCGCCAGGCATGCTAGGGATGAAAGCCAAGGTGCATCTCAGCACAACATGTTTCCCTCCAGTCAGGGTACAGTTCCCGCCAATGCATCCCCCCAACTCTCCAGGAGGCAGCACCCCTGCAATGCACAGCCCCCCCACCTATACCACCAATGCACCCCCCAGCTCTGAGGGTGTGACGCTTCCCCCCACACACACACCCCTAGCTCTCCAGGGTAAAGCATGTCCCCAGTGCACAATTCCTCCAGCTCCCCCCAATGCGCAACCCCCCCAGCTCTCCGGGGGGAAGCACCCTCCCCCTACTGAACAACCCCCTCCCCCTGCTCTCCGGGGTGCCCCTGTAGACAGACCACACCCAGTACACTTCTGCCCTACAGCCAGCACACCAGGCACCAGCACTGAGTGGCACAGGGCCAGGTTGGCAGCCTCTGGCTCTGATCAACCGACCCACCTGGGGACTTGGCCTGGCTTATTCTGGCTGCAGGTACTTCAGGGCAACCCTCCCCCCACCCAAGGCACAGCTCTGCTCCCCCCCCCACACATTGTCCAGCCCAGCGCACAGCACCGCCCCCCCACATCCCCCCCCCAACCCCCCCCCCCCCCCCCCGCCTCCTCCCCAGGGCATCGCCCCCCAGCGCACAACCCTGCCTTCCTTGGGGCACCATCCCTCCCAATTCACAGCCTTACCTCCCGCCTGGGGATTACCTCCCCCCATCACATATTCCTGCTTCCCGCGAGGCATCATAACCCTCCCCGCCAAAAAATTAAATACTTTCCACTGCAACAGTAACTCAGAATGATGTTAAAACAGCAGCTACTAACGTTGAACATTTTTAAATCAGTAAGTCCAAATAACTTGTATCCAAGAGATTTAAAGGAGCTGGCCGAGGAGCTCCCTGGCCCATAAATTTTGATTTCCAAAAAGTCTTGGAACACTGAGGAGCTCCATAGGATTGGATCAAAGCAATATTTAAATGCGATGACCTGGGTAATTATAGGCCTGTCAGCCTGAGATTTATCCCAGGCAAAATAGAGACTTAAAAGAGGGTAATGTCATGCCAATCAACGTGGGTTTATGGAAAATAGGTCTTGTCAAACTAACTTGATATAATTTTTTTATGAGATTACAAGACTGATAAAGGTAGTAGTGTTTAGGTAATATACTTAGACTACTGTCAGGCACCACATAACTTCTTGATTAATAAATTACAACAATACAAATTAACATCACATATTAATAACCTGGCTAACTGATAGATCTTAAAATGTAATTTTACATGTGTAATCATCGAGTGGATGAGTTTTTAATAGGTCCCACAGGGATCGGTTCTTGGCCCTACACTATTTAAAATCTTCATCAATGACCTGGAAAAAAACAAAACCATTACAGAGGAAGTTTGCAGATGACACAAAGCCTGGGGTGGGGGTAAATGATGAAGAGGGCAGGTCACAGATACAGAGCGATCTGGATTGCTTGGTAAGCGGGGTGCAGGCAAACAATATGTGTTTCAATACAGGCTAACTGTAAGGTTGTGCAAAGCATGCAGGCCATACTTACAGGATGGGGGACCCAGCTCTGACAAACAGTGACTGTGAAAAAGACTTGGGGGGGTCATCATGATGGACAATCGGTTGAAGGTGAGCTCCCAGTGCAACGCTGGGGCCAAAAGGGCTGACGTGATCCTTGGATGCACGAACAGAGAACACTGAGTAGGAATAGAGAGGTTATATTACCTCTGTATTTGGTACTGGTGTGACCACTACTGGAATACCATGTCCAGCTCTGCTGATCACAGTTGATAAATTGGTGTCAGTTCAGAGACTAAAACGATTAAAGGATTGGAAAACAGGCCTTCTTCCTGTGATAGATTCAGGAGCTCGACCCGTTTACTTTATCAAAGAGAAAGTTAAGGGGCTATACGATCAGTCTGTAAGTGCCTATGTGGAGAACAGAAATGTGATGACAGAGGGCTCTTCAGACTAGCAAAGATCTAACACCATCCAATGGCGGGGAGTTGAAGTTAACCAAATTCAGACAGGAAATAAGGTGCAAATCTTTAACAGCGAGGGTACTTAACCATTGGAACAACTTACCGAGGGCTGTGGTGAATTCTCCATCACTGGACATTTTTAAACCCAGACTGGATGTTTTTCCAAAAGCTCTGCTCTAGTTTAGCCACAGCTATTGGACTGGAAAGCAGAAATTAATGAATAGAGGGAAGTCCTAGGACTGGTGTCATACAGCAAGTCAGAGTAGCTACAATGGGCCCTTCTGGCCTTAGACTCTATGAACCAGGGCACAGGAGGGCCACCCTCTCCCCTCCCACCAGGGCCCAGCCTGCTCCCCCGGGCCATGCCCCCCACCCCAATGGCACAGCCTTCTTGTCCCCAGGACCGGCACACCTCCCCCCCAGCCGGCTCCCCCCAGCCCCCACATCATCCCAGCCCCCAGCCTGGCTCCCTCCCACCCCAGCGCCCACATCCCCCTTCCCTTCCTCCCTTGCCCGTCCCGTCCAGTCCCGCGCGCATCCCCCGGCCCGGGCGCAGCGCAGCGCAGCGCAGCGCAACGCGGGCGGTGCCGGGCCGAGCCGAGGCGGGGGCGGCGCCTGCCCCCCCAGCCCCTCTCCCAGCAGCCCTTGCAAACGCCTACAATGAAATTTGCGAAGTTTTTTCGGTTTCGGCGCCATTTTCGAGTGGACTCGGAGGTGAGGAGGGGGGGGGG
>NC_048306.1:4466030-4488666 GCF_013100865.1 Trachemys scripta elegans | reverse complement strand
TTACCTCCCCTTGCACACTGCCCCGTTCACCCCCAGCGCCGCCAGCCCCGGACCTCCCCTTGCACACTGCCCCGCTCACACCCAGCGCCTCCAGCCCCGGACCCCCCCCGCACACTGCCCCGTTCACACCCAGCGCAGGTTTCCCAACGCCCCCTGCCATTGACGACACTCGGCCTGCGATCGATGCCCTCGCTATTGTATCAGCTAATGACGCAGTTGAGAAGTGACAGGAGACACTTTGTAACCTGCCTTCCCGGGGGGCACGTGCAGCCCCCCCCCCCCCAAGCGAGGGGTGGGGGAGGGTCTAGGGTACAGGCCGTTACAGAGCTGCCGGCCGCCGGGAAGGGACGGGTTAAAAGACGGGACGAATTAATTCAATCCAAGCAGTTGAAAAATTGCAAAAGGGATTGGGAGTGTAATTTGGCCGCGTGTGGACACGTTCAACCCACGGCATTTTCAATTCGACTTTTGTTTTCGGAACGAGTTTATACGGAAACATTGTTAAACTAAACGTTTTGGGGAACTAGATCTGTAACTTGTTTGTATACATGTTACTGGTGATGTATACATTTTAATGCAGTTTTTTTTTAACAAAAGGTCCATTTTTCAAGTATATGCTTCTTGTTTTATTGAGGGGGAACGTCAGCAGTTTTTTTTATTGGCTTGTCAACAATACCGAAGTATTTTGTAATTAAATGACTGGATTCAGGATTAAAATCTAATTTAGATTGTCCAGTTCTGCTTCTGAAAGCTTTTAACGTGCTTAAAACTGAGTTTTATAGTGTTTTAAAGCTATTGTATCTTGTGGGATAAACCGTGTGATTCTGTTCACGTTTGTTTTGACAGTCTGGAAGTGTGAAAAGTGACACGTTAATTTGTAGATCTAAGACTCCCACTCCCTCCCCAAATTCTGTTTTGAAAAATTTGATTTTCTAATAACTGCCAACGAGTAACAATTTAATTTCTACTGTACTAAAATTTAGTTTCAAAATATTATTGTATGTAATATTTTTATTATTTGTAGAAATGTCTATTGTAATTTAAAATTTTAATTTATATTTCATATCTAATTTGGTATCAGAATATTTTTTTAAAATATTGGATTGTTTGTTACACATGTAACTTACTAAAAATTCCAGAATTAACATTATTTTAAACAATTTATTAGTTGTGGAAAAGTTGATGACTAAATTCTCATAAAAATATAAATACATGAATATATATAAAGTAGTAGATTATTATAATAATTTAAGACTGTCTAAAGTGCCAAATAATTGAGAGAAGGGGAGATAAACAAAAAATCCCTAAGTATTTAACAGTTTTCTACCGACCTGTTTCGTACAGGAAATATGAATATCCTGGCAAGCATGTGAACTTCTAAATTATGTTTTGGTTAGATGAGTTACTGTCTTTCTGCCTGTTTACAGTGAGGTGAGCAATGTGTATAATTTGTGCATATTTTTTACTGCATGAAAATATCAGATAAGTAAAAGCAATTTTTCAGTATATAGGAAAATAATTTCCCAAAGCTAGAACAACAATCGTGCAAAATAAATATTTTTTAAAAAAATGTACTGTTACATATACATACGTAGGTGTGCCAACATCTGTCTGTCTTCAGCATAATCTGAAGAAATCAAAAGAACTTCATTGTTCACCATCTTTATGAATATTTAATAACCCCAAAGAGTCCATTTTTATAGGAACCTAGTAAAACAGTGAACTGCAAATACAGTAAATGCTTACAGAATATAGGAGGGAAGCTTTAGGTGGGCTTTAAGGAAACTGATCCAAATGTGAAGAATGTAATTACTGCATGCTCATTATGCTTTGAATGAATATTCATCTGACCAAAACAAAAAAAAAATCACAACAACAAATCCATAGTTTTTCTTTTTGTTCTTAACAAATAAACATTTTAGGAGTTCAGGTTCCAGATCCTTACCTTATTATTTAAAACTGGATGAGATGACGGTGATAAAAATGGAACCAAGAAGCACCGTACTGTTCTTCAGTTCTGCAGTTTTGAGAAAAAACTGGATCCTGGGAATTTTACTGACGTTCTGAAGTACAGTAAGTTAGGAGCTGATCTTACAGGCCTTGCAAGTCCAAGTAGTCCTTTCTCACATGAATAGACTCATTTAAATAAATTAGACTAGTCATGTCAGCGTTTGCAGGATCAAGTTCTTAATTTTGTAAAACTAGAAGCTTTAATATCTTCTTAAAAATCAAATGATTATGCACTTTATTGTAACAGTTTGGTATCCAATTTTCTGTTCCATTCCCAATACTACCTTAAAAGAGAAGTTGAGTACTTAATCACGTTACTTTTAAAGGTAGAATGTGCCAAAGCTTAGGTTGCAGCTCGTATGTATTTATGTTCCTATAATGCTTTTTATTTTAAGAGAAATAGTAGAAGTTAATTTGTGGTGGTGAGAGGATCGATTCAGTACTTTCAATACAAGTGCACTGGAAAATATCAAAATTTAATCTTCACCCAGTTTTTTATTTTTTATTTTTTTATATATATATAAAATTAAAATTATTTTGTTCACTTTTATATGGGTACCTTGCTACCCAGTAAAGAGTGCTTAGTAGTGATTGTTGCACGATACTTTGCATGCAGATTAGTTTCACTTGAGATGTCGGTGCAAAGGAAAAAAAATTCACTATGATACATCTATTAATACAGTGAGCTGTTAATTTAATAGATAGTAATTCTCTTTACATATCCTCAGCTCAATCTCGGCAGTCTGTGAGTTGAATTGGTTAGGAAATTTAATAGTGAAAAACAGGTGACGGTTGTCGATAAAACATAGGGTATGTTTCTGCCTATTAACTACATTTGTGAATATTAATACTTTACAGTTTAAATTCCATTGTTCAAATTAAAACTGAGATGAAAATGACTGACTTACGAGCACAGTCAGCTATGAACTATTTAAGTGGGTGGGACTCACCACTTTAGTTTTGTTTCATCACCATATTCAAAATGAGTAGTGTCTTATTTGTTGGATATCTATTTTCAGATTGCAATGAGGATGATTAGTTTTAAATATTTTTTAGAAAGTAAATGACTTGTCTGATTTCTCCCCCCCCGCCGCCCCCCCCGAAATGACAAAATTTTAGTGTTTCTGCTGTGTCAAATGTCTCCTAACTAGCCAATTTGATAGCTGATCTTTTTTATTCTGAGTATATAGGAAACAATGTTTTCTTGGTTTTGGTTTTGCCTAGCACTGAAATGGAGACTAAGCAAGTTAGCAAAGTGGGGTGGGTGTCCGTCCATCCATCCATCTGTCTGTCTCACCCTTGGTCCTAATACTTATACCTTTCAGTCCTTTTCTTTTTTATAAGGTACCCCTGTTTTCTTTCATCAGTTTTGATTTTTAAGAGGTGCCTTCTTGCTTTGAAAGAGAGTTTTCATACACCCCATTGTACCTTGGCAAGCAGTCACCGTATAGGTATTATCCTAGGGACAACATTACAGTGGACATCTGCATATCCAAAATGCCCAGTTATCCAGAAATATTAATTGTGCCTATATACATCACTGCCATAAATCTGGTGTATCTGACCTGCAGAAATTTCTGCCTCAGTATTTTCTGGAGTTTAAATTATACCAATTGTAGTCTCCTGCTTGCTGGTAGAAAATGCAACAGCAAGTGACCTAACTGCTAAGCCTCAGTTTCAGTCGGTAAAATAAATGTAATGGAATGTTGTGAGTCTTAATTAATATTTTGTCACGTGCTCAAAAGATGTTAGATACGTGAACAAGCTTCTCCCTATTTGACTAATTTCTGACTGGCCTGTCTTGCTCTCACGGCTGAGGACTGTATGAAACTAGAGAGACAATAAATGCTCTTCTGGGTTGCTTGAAGGGTGTTGCGAGAGAGCGCTGTGTTGTTCACTCTATTTCTCCCCCCCCTCCCTCCCACAGTAAGATGAGATTGCTGCCAGATGAAGGCATGAGGTACCTAGCCTCAATTTCTGATCCCCTTCATTGCAGACGAGATGGACTGTATTTTAATGTTCTTGTTTAATGGTTGTATATCTTTAAAATCAACATAAATAAGGGTTTTTCTTTTCATCTGGTCTGTCCAACAGATCTGCTTCTGTTGCTATTGTGTATGAAGCAAATGTATGAAGTGGTGACACTTCCTTTTTCATCATATTTTTGTGTGGTATTTTTATGCATTAGGTCATAGAGCCCAACTCACCCTCATAACTGCAATTTCTTCCAATACGAATTCTACATAGAGAACTCATTGCAAACAACCTTCCTAATATTACTGTTCCTAATGCCATTACGCGTATTAGTATGGATTGTGTATAATTCCTAATAAGCAAAATCCAGGCAACCAGTCTTCAGTGATCCTGGTATTATATAAATGATAGTACAATGATGAGGGAAGGGATAGATTTGCTGCAGCACTGTTTAAATACTTATCTTTGTATTACAGTGGATTTTGGAATGAAAGCGGGAGTCCCCTCGCTTCCCCCCCCTCCTCCCCCCGCTGATAGGATGAGCACACATTAAAGCCTTTAATAGTCTTTGTTTTTAGGCCTAACTGGCAAAAAAATTGATTGCTGTTTGATTAGTCAGTGCACTATAATGTATATCACCTGTCTAAGGTACAATCTGTTGGAACACTTTATAAACTCTACTTTGTTGTTTTCTAGTTCATATTGAAAAAGAAGTTAAATTGTGTCCAAAGAGAGTTTTATTTGCAGAACAAACTGATGCATCATTGCGTTCAGTCCAGGTGAGTTGGAAAGGTAAACCTAATATAGCCAATAACTTTTCAAGTACCCTTAGGGCAGGGGTGGGCAAACTACAGCCCATAGGCCACATCTGGACGGCCAGCCATTTTAATCCAGCCCTTGTGCTCCCACTGGGGAGCAGGTTCTGGGGCTTTCCCCCGTTCCGGCACTCAAGCCAGGGAGCAGGGTCGGAGGCTGCTCTGTGCTGCTCCCGGAAGCAGCGGCATGTCCCCCCTCTGGCTCCTACACACAGGGACAGCCAGGGAGCTCCTCTCCACACGCTGCCCCCGCAGCTCCCATTGGCCAGGAACCGCAGCCAATGGGAGCTGCAGGGGCAGCGTACGGCAGGGCCACCTGGCTGCGCCACCGCATAAGAGCCCGAGGGGGGATATGCTGCTGCTTCCAGGAGCTGCTTGAGGTAAGCACCGCCAGGAGCCTGCACTCCTGAGCCACCCCTCCCCCCCCCTTGCGCACCCCAACCCCCTGCCCCAGTCCTGATCCCCCTCCGAACCCCTCAGTCCCAGCCCAGAGCACCCTCCTGCACTGCAAACCCCTCATCCTTAGCCCCACCCCACAGCCTGCACCCCTACCCGGTTCCTAGAACCACCACACCAACCCAGAGCTCCCTCCCGCATCCCAACCCCAATTTCATGAGCACTCATGGGCTGCCATACAATTTCTATACTCCAGTGTGGCCCTCGGGCCAAAAAGCTTGCCCACCCCTGCTTTAGGATCTAGCCTCGAGGTGCTGGATATATGGAATTCCTACTGAAGTGAACCTGCAATTAACAGCAAGAGAGAGTCCTTAGCCAAAGCTCCCTCGGGGAAGATGCTCTTAACTTACCGTCTTTACTTCAGTACTGATTTATGCAAAGTACAAAACTGGCTATTTAAACAACAAAACAAAAAAACCTAATTATACTGCATGAGATGATTAATAGCATTATGCCATTTGAGAGACTTGATCTGTTGGCTTGCGTTGGTAACAATATTTTCTCATATGTGTATTATGTTGTACATCTCTACTGGGCTTGCGTTCCTCTCCCAAATAACCCTATTTACAGGGTGAAAACTGACTTTCTCTTTTCTCCAAGTAAGAGCTTGGGGGTAATAGATTGGCAGTGGCTTGGAAATGTCACCCTTCTTTTTAAAAGGCAGGATTTATTTGCCCTCTTGGTTTAGAAGCTGATTTTTTTTAAGGATTTGGGGAGTTCTGCACACCCAATCCCTTGAGATCATCATTCTATAACTTGAATCTCAATCTAGAACAAGAGTGGGCAAACTTTTTGGCCCGAGGGCCACATCTGGGTATGGAAATTGTCTGGCGGGCCATGAATGCTCACAAAATTAGGGGTTGGGGTGCAAGAAGGGGTAAGGGCTCTGGGGTGGGGCCAGAAATGAGGAGTTCAGGGTGTGGGAGGGGGCTCCGGGCTGGGACCAAGGGGTTCGGACAGCGGGAGGGGGATCAGGGCTGGGGGTTGGGGTGTGGGAGGGGGCCAGTGGTGCAGGCTCCGGGGAGTGCCTACCTCAAGCAGCTCCCGGAAGCAGCAGCATGACCCCACTCTAGCTCCTACGTGGAGGCGCAGCCAGGTGGCTCTGGTGTCCGCCGGCGCTGCCCCTGTAGCTCCCATTGGCCGCAGTTTCCAGCCAATGGGAGCTGTGGGGGCAGTGCTTGGCCCAAGGGCAGCGTGCGGTGCCCCCTGGCTTCCCCTATGCATAAGAGCCAGAGGGGGGACATGCCACTGCTTCCAGGAGCCACATGGAGTGGGGCAAGGCCCGGACCCTGCTCCCTGTCAGGAGCTTGAGGGGTGGGTGTGGCCCCTGGGCTGTAGTTTGCCCACCCTGATCTAGAATCAAAACAGAGTTCTGGAACTGAGGACTTGTTTATTTTTGCTTATTAAACGAAACCACTTACCCTTTTGGGTACTGTTTTATTTCCTCTCTTAATCCGACTAAGCAGATACAGTCAAGCAAGATATTGTTAGAGAAACAGTACAAAAAAGGGTTAAGTAGCATTCACCCTTTTAGAGTTGTTTGGCTGACAATACCAGTATTAAAGTGAGAAAGCAAAATAGGTCTGCTAGCAAAAAAGCAGTAGTGTCCATTTGCATAAATTAGAGCTTTTGAATTCCCATTTTAAAGTTCTGTTTAAATGGGGGGGGAGAGATAACATGGACCCCAAAAATTTATTCAGAGTGCTTAGCACAGGTGATAGCATATCATTGGAGGAGACATCTCAGTGCCATATTTCTAACACTGTTCCTATTTTTTTCATGATGACAAGCCCTAAGAAGATGAGTTGGAAGAACATAGACCTGTTAGTACTGCTCCTAACTTATTTATCACATAACTGTGAAAATGTCCAAAAAAAAAATGCAGATATGTCAAGCCATCTGTACTGGGGCTTAGGCTAACTTGTAATTCCATCTTAAGGTTGTACACTGTGAAGTCAGGGACCCCACAAAAAAACTTACTCCACCCTCCTTCTCTTCTCCCCCCTTGTCTCTTCCAAAAGTTTGTTGTTCCCTATCTGCCTAGGCAGGGAATGTTCTGAAAAATTTCAAGACAGCTGTGATCATTTCTCATCGCTGACTTCATCCAAATTTGAAAGGTAAAATCTGAGCTGCATGGACCCTAAAAACAAACAGAAAAAGAGAAATATTTGCTTCAAATTATGTCCTGAAACTGAGGACTCTGGATCATCTAAATCGAAATAATTCTGGGAAATGGCAAACACTTGAGCACTATAGCTGTTTCTTACACAGTTATCCCCGCGTGTTAGATCTCCCTAGCACCAAGCCCAGTATATGCAGTGCGCACACACAAAAAGCTGTAGACTATTTAAATTTCCCAGAAAAGTAGTATGGGGGATGGGGGGGGGCAGGAGACCTAGCTGGTCTGAAAATGTAGTTAACTGCAACAAGTCTACTGTGTATGTTGGGCAAATGAAGTGGGTTGTTTTTATTTTTTTTTAAATGATTGCAGTCATGATACTCTTGTATAACTACTTGCTCTCTTTTTTAGTTGCAGACTTTCTGGTAGAACAGGATTGAAGAACATTTAACTTTGTGTAATAAGTGAATGTTAAAAATGTCTTCATTGGATTGTATTGTGATCTTCAGTACCTTATATCATGTTAAAAAAAAAATAGTCAAAATACCATTTGGAATTTCACCATTGTTGGGCTTTGAGGAGATGTAGCAGCACATCATGGTTTGTAGGGACAAGGAGATACAGACCATTCTGGGCTGCCTCATTACCTCAAGGATAGACAAGAAAGGGAGCTTCTGGGTGTCAGCCGTGGAAGCTACCACATTCTCATATATCTCTTAGATCAGTTGAACAGGTATGTTTAGATATGTTTTTGTAGTGCTTTTAACATGAACGCTTTCTTTCCAGCCTGCAAAGATAGTCTTGGTTTTACGTCTTTGGTGAATTTGCCTAAAATGGCCCAGGGATTTGCAGTATTCTAACCTGTTGACCCGATCACAGGCCATGTGATTGTTCAATATTTCATCACCTTCCAATATCTGCAATAGCTTCATCTTAATACACTCAGTCATCTTTCATGTTGTGTCTTCATAGTTGGCTTATCCCAGTTGCATGTTGCTTGAAGTAATCCTGCTTCCTGTTTTGTCCAACATTCTTTCCTCTGTTTAAGACAAATAACAAATTATAGGTAGTAGGACAACCAGCAGGGATTGTAAAAAAGGGGTTCTGGAAGTCACGGAGACCTCTTTACAATGGAAGCATGTCAGCAGTGCTCTAGCAGCACGTAAATACTGGAGTTTAGGATTGCCTAGCTGCTCTCCAGTATTGCATTGCTGCTTTAGTGCGGCTGGATGGTCGTGCCCACGGCAGGAACCAGTGCTGTTGCTACCAGCCTGTGGTGCCTAGGGCAACAAAACAACAACATCGCACTGTTAAAGTCGGGGAGATGCTGTATGATCAGGTTTTTAAGAGGGGTATTAAGAGGTTTCCTGGCCTGTAGATCTGATTTAAGAACATATTAATATAAAGGTGTGAAAAACTGTTCGTGAGCTGTGTATCATTAATGGGCGCGTGTTGCAGGAGATGGAAGCAAGAGGCGTTTGAAGGATGGGTAGGGAAAGATCTGCTAGCCGAGCTCTTTTCTCCCTAACCTAGCCCATACGTTCACTTCACTCTCTGAATCGCGGCTATCTTAATGCAGTTTATTAACAGCAGCCCCCCGATTCAGAATGTGCTCCAGCCGCCACTGGTGCCGTAGAATAAGAACCCAAGGAGCGCTGGCTGGGCAGGCCATGGGCCGTCCGCATGAGCGCAGAAAGAGGGTGGCGATGGCCAGGGCCAGCTGTGGGGGCTGGCTCATGACTCGCTGAGGGTGGGCAGAGTCATGGGTGCTTGCCTGGCTGAGCTGTGGGGCTGGTGGGTCATCACAGACCCACGTCTTGGCAAGTGGGGGCCAGGCTAAGAATAAAAGCTGCACTCGCCAGGGCCCTGGACTGGCCTCCCTCTTCCTTGGAGGTGCTGCTCTAGGCTAGGCTGGACAAACTGGGCCCTACCCCCTGGGGAGCGTAGAGCCGGTGCTCTGGGGTGGCTCACCAGAGGCTGGGGTAGGCACCACCTTCTCTGAGGGGGGGAGCTGAACCCTAGAGCTTTGCCACGGACCGAACAATGCCGCCAGCCGGCTGCCTAGGGGCTCAGTTTGTTCCCTGCAAGGTGCTGGAAAGCGCCTGTGGTTCCCGGCAGCCTCCGGCTCAGTGTCCCGGCCCGCTGGGGAAACTACCTGGGAAAAAGGGGCTGCGAGCTCCCCGGGAGCCGCCGGGCCCCAGCGAGCTGCTAACGCCCAGTGCCCCGAGCGGCGGGCGTGGCTGCGGCGCCCCCGCCAGGCCGCCCTGCAGCTACAGCGCCGCTGGTCGCTCCGAGGGGCCCTGCAGCGCAGCCCGAAGCCGCCAGGGGGCCGGGCGGGCGAGCGAGCACGTGTCCCGGGGATCCCGGCCCGGCCTCCCCCGAGCTGGCTGGGTGCCCGGGGGGTGTCAGCCGGCTCCGTCCATCCGCCGCCGCTGGGGTCCCCCTGAGCCCGGCCGGGAGCTCCCAGGCGCTGCTCCCTTCGAGCGGCACCTGCAGGGGTCCTGCCCCGGGGGCGCTCGGCCACAGCCCGGGCCCCGCTCCCGAAGGATCCGGAGCCCGACTCCGGGCAAAGGCTCCGCCCGGGGCGTCCCGCGCTGCAGTCGGGGGTTTGGGCGGCTGGGCAGAGCCCTCGCCCCCGGGTTGAGCGGGTCCGGACACCGCCCTGGGGCCGGCCCCAACCCGGCCTCTGACCCCGGCCTGGGGGAAACGCAGCGGGGCCCCGGGGCCTCTCCGCGCCGGCCCCGCAGCGGGGCGGGTCTGGGATCCGCTCCCGCCCGTTCACACCCGCCACGTGCTCGCTGCCGCCTGGCTCCGGCGCCCAGAACCCGCGCGTGGGGTCCCCGGGGTCTCTGCGGCCGCCCGGGGCTGTCGGGGCTCGGACCCGACCCGACCCGACCCTCCTGCGGGAGAGGCGCCGCCTGCAAGGCCGGGCCAGGGCGGTTCCTGCCCGCGCCTGTCGGTGGGAGGCCCCGGGCGTGGGGAGCTCCGCGAGGGACGTGACCGCCCAGCCCCGACGGCAGAGGCGCCGGGCGGGATCCTGCCCCAGGCAACATGTAAACCGGGAAATCCTGAACCCAGCGCCCGAGCCGCACGGTGCGGGGACTCGCTCCCGGCCCTGGCTCCCGCCTCGCTTCTCCAGCCCCCCGGGGAGCGGCCAGTGCTGGGTACCGCTCCTCGGGGCGCACCGCCCGGGCTGGCCGCAGCCCCGTGGCGCTCCGGCGGGCGCGCTGATCCCTGCCCCGAGCACGGCTGCAGCTGGGAACGGGCAGTTTTCCGAGTAAGAAGGTGGAGAGCAAAGCAACAGGGGCTGGCGCTTCGGAGTGGGGTGTGGGCGGGTGAAGCCGGGACGTTTCTGTAGAGGAGGCGGGGGGAGCGGAGGGTTTGGGGGAGCTGCGCCTCCGAAAGAAAAGGCGGCAACCTCCTCCCACGTGTAAGCCCTCAAGAGCAGGCGGGGTGCTCAGTGCCTCTGAAAATCGCGACACCTCTTAGGTACCCAAGTGTCCAGTCCTGAGCGCCTGTCTCTGGCAAACTCCTATTAAAATCACTGGACATTTTGCCTGGACAAGCTCTACTGCTGGTGATAAGGCACAAGTAGAGAATAACTCAGCTTGGCTTTCAGACGCCAGGTAATATTTGCTGGGCTGGTAGAAAAATATCGTTTTTCACAGGGAGTATATCAGAGCTGGAGCCTGATCCTGCAACCTGCCTTCTCAAGCCCTTTTTATGTAGCTCTTCTTTGAAGCACATCAGACACTCACCTTTCAGGAGCAACTTGTTGCAGTCTTTCACCTTCAAGCTACCACTACCTTGCCCAGCACCTCTCAGCCCTCTGTGTTCCCAGCCTTCCCATCGGGCATGGTGCTTTTACCTGTAGCCAGCAGGGCAGCATCTGAGCACTTCCCAGGAGTGCATTAAACAATCTGAGTAGCACCTGTTACTGGTGGTTCTTTCCCATCCTGCCTCGTGGCAAGTGGTTGGTCACAAGAGGAGCTGGTCGCCTTGGTGGTTTGTGGCTCTGAGAAGGGATCTCCCCTTGCTAGGGTGGGGAAAATCACAGCTAGCTCTTTAACCTCCAGGCTGGTGTCAGCAGGCAGATACCCGAGAGAAGGTCCAGCGGCTACAGTCGTCGACCACTTGTCCTCGACTACGTAATTCATTGATCAGACAAATGTTCCCCGCTTCTTTGCTGCAGCGTGGGTACATCATTCCAGCAGAGCAGCTTTGCCATTCTAACCGCTCACAATTCAACCGTTTCTTTCTCAGACTTTAAGATGGGTTCGGCTAAGTTCTAGCTTTGCATATTCACATGAGAAAGAGAACAGGGATTTTCTAAACCTCCCGCAGCTTCCAACACACACATACACACACACGACAGTTTTGTAACTTCTCTTTGCTTTTTTCCTGTAGTCATTTCTGAAGAAACCTAGCCACATACTAATCATGAAAGTCAAGGTAAGCAATGCAGTGGGTTCCATAAGTGAAATTGCTAGGGCTGTTGAATATGCAGAGGATGACTTAACTGGGTCATACTTTCTTGATGTGTACCACAGTAGCACCCAGAGGCCACCATCAGGATTGGGGTTTCATTGTAGTTGTTATGGTACAGACATACAAAAGAAAGAGCCCCTGCCCTGAAGAGCTTACGCGGTCTAATCTTTCCTTCTGGATTTAGATCTGTTATCCACAATTTACATTTGGTTCCCTCTGCAGAATACATCCCTGGAGCCAGCCAAAGAACCCATTCCTCCAAATTATCCATATTGATATTCGGTACACAGGAACGCAGAGCCTGCAGTGTAGCTGAGAGCTAGCTGGTGATGTTACCCCTCCAAGGGAAATGGTGATTAGCTCAGGGTCCTCCTTTGTGGGAGGGTAGTTGGCTCACAATCTGAGGGGCTTGTTGGATCTCCAAATCCTATGCATCGACTAGCATTTGCTGGAGCTGCTCTTTAATCCCCTGCAGCTGGCAAGGAGGTTGCAGCCTTTTCCCTCAGATGCACCCCTCATCCCAGCCATCCACTCCTTTCGGGAATGTGAAGCTGAAATACAGCAACCTTCCCATAGAGAAACAGCAGAGGGCACGATTCTAGTGGCTGTGAGCCTTGATAGGACCAGGTTTCAGCCCCACTGTGGAATTGGCTCATGGGTTTGAGGGTAAAGCCTTTCTAACCCTTTAAGAAAGCGGATGGACGTGTCGTGCGAGAAGACTGATCTGCCACTCACCGGTGGATGGAACACTGAGATCACCACTAGGTGAAACTTGATAGATGTGAGGGCCAGACCTTGTTCCTTCAGATGGAGCAGGTATTCCAGCATAGATTGAAGGGAAAGACTAAACCGAGAAACATTTCCACTTAGCCAGGTAAGTAGCCCTGATGGACTTGTTCTGAACAGGCTTGCTCTTCCAAGTTCAATCATGGAGCTTCCACGTGGTCAGGTCAGGGCCCAATTAATCTTTTGTGGGCCCCCATGCCCAGACCGTGCACCCACCCCCTGCTCCGCCCAAGCTCTGTCCGTGCTCAGTCTCTTCCCCCCAGAGCCCCACCTGCTGCTTGTCCAGGAAGAGAGGGTGGGGAGAAGTAAGCGGGGGAGGGGGCAGAATAGAGAGGATTGGCGCCACAGTTGGGGTGCTGGGGCCCCTTCTGAGTATGGGCTTGGCACCGGTACTGGGTCAGGTGAAAGGCCCCGAGGCTTGGGTGAAGTAAACATCTGTGGTCTTGTGAGATCAGATCCGCGTGGGGCAGGAGTGGCAGCAGGGGCTCTACTACCACGTCTAGTAGCCTGCGGAACTAGCGCAGTTAACTTTCATGTGTCCAGCAGTTTTGACTGTACTGATGATATTCCACTCCTGGAGAATCACTCTGGAAAGTAAAAGATAAATGGAAGAATTTTCAAAGGCATAAAGAGCAGGTAAGCACCCATCTCCCATTAGAAGTCATGGGATCTAGCCACCTTACCCTTCTGTGACTTGAAAATTCCCTTTCAGTCTATGAGTGGGGCAAAGTTGTGGTATTAATGTACCCCTATAATGATGTTTGATTATTAATCAGAAACAGAGAGCTGCTGTAATATAATCAGTACGTGCAAGGCTTTCATATGAAAGCAACAACTTGATTCTTCTGCATAACATCCACCTCTCAGGGCACAGTTACAGGGGGGGGTAGTTAAGAAGTGCTTGTGAGAGTCTAAATATTTTATGTTCTGTGGAATAAAGTTGAAAAATGCAAGTAGTTCAAACTGGAAGACCAGAATCACTAGACAGTTTAGCAGTTAAAATTCAACACATCAAACACTGGGTGAAAGCTCTGTTGATAACTTTAGAATCCAGTTTCAAAGGCAGAAAATGGGCTAGGAGCCAGGCAGGTACCGTTATGATAAGAGATCCGTAAGTGTAGTAGAGCTGTCGGCAGTGACTTCACAGTAGGTGAATCAGGCCATAAAGATAAGGGGGTTGAATCTTTCTCACAGTGCACATGGGAGAACTCAACAGGATTACTTGCATGAAGTAAGCGGTCTTTGGTCCAGGCTGTAGTAATCTTTAGATATATTTCCCTACTAAGATTTGTGGTTGAAGTGAAATAGCTTATTCTCTACATAGAGTGTCTGACTGACAGAAATAACGCAATACTACATTCATTATTTAAAAGCTTTAGTTTAAAGCTTGCAAAGAGTCCTGTGGCACCTTATAGACTAACAGACGTATTGGAGCATGAGCTTTCATGGGTGACATGCATCCGACGAAGTGGGTATTCACCCACGAGAGCCCATGCTCCAATACGTCTGTTAGTCTATAAGGTGCCACAGGACTCTTAATCTGGATCTGTAAAAGCAGCAAACACGGCTACTCCTCTGATACTTGAGAGTTTAAAGCTTGTAAATTACCACCCTAAAACACTTTTCAAATATTTGGCATAGTGTTCATAAATCAAGTTAAATAATGGATAAACAGAAACCTTCGTAACAGTAAGGGGGAATGTAATCCCCCTCTTTACACACACTCTCTCTCTCTCCAAGTATTATAATTTAGATTAACTCTTTCACTTTACATTGCTAGTCTCAGTACTATTGAGTGCAAACTTTGTTAATGCCACAAAGCTGTAAGTATTGCTTATAATATAATAGAGAATCAAAATAAACGCACACAGTTGGGACTTGATTTTAAAGAGGCCTCACCTGACAATTTTACATGCAGAGTTTTGTGCCCAAAATTAGTTATAGGTACAAATTGTAGTATTTGGACATCTAGCTACCTGATTGCAACAGCAAATCAGGCAGATATGTACAACCTTTAATTTGCATTTGCAAAATAAGAAACTTTTTGAAAATCAGGTCCTTAATCACTGTGAAAAACTTATTTCTCTGCTAGTCATTTCACTTGAACATAGCAAAGAATCAGAACTGACCCTTTTAAAGTGGAATTTGTCAGAAAAGTGATTACGTAATTCTGAATTTCCATATTTCTTCACTCCATTACTTGCACATCAGATTTGTTTGGTTTTCAAGTCAAAGGATGTTTTGAATTAGTAGTCCTACCTATTGGGTCTGGATTTCTTAAATAATCACCAGTGATAAGGAGGGAGGAATAGCTTGGTGGTTTGAGCATTGGCATGCTAAACCCAGGGTTGGGAGTTCAATCTTTGAAGAAGCCACATGGGGATCTGGGGCAAAAATCTGTCTGGGGATTGGACTAAATGACTTCCTGATATCCCTTCTAACCCTGATTCTGCAATCAGAACTTGACAATTTTGTTCAAGATATAGGAGGCAAAATCCACTTTAGTCTTCCACAGCTGTAGTTGTTTCACAGCATTAACTCAAGCAACAAATTTATCAGTACAGTAAGCAACTGTGACAAACACAGGGAATAGTGGGGTGCCATTTTTATAGTCACTTTTTTGACCATGACCAAACTTTAACTGGTAAACTAAAGCTTTACATTTTAGGGTTATTCACATTGAGTCTAAATGTTACAAAATATAAGGGTCCTGTTAGGTCACTGAGTCCACTCGCTGCAAACAATCAATGTAGGCTACTCACAGGGGATATTACAGGTTTAAAGTGATATTACACTTGTGCTGATCAAAAAGGATAAGAAGTTGCAAGAACTCTGAACAAGCAGGCAATTTTAGTAGATAAATCAAGCCAACAGGAAATGCTGTACCAGCGTTAGTACAATACAGCCCTCGTAAAAACCAGTTTAATGGAACATATTTACCCAATTAATATGACAAGTCTCTATCTAAAAGACTAGTGCATAGTCAAATGGAAGCACGATTTGTCATGAGCCACTGTGCCAGTGTTTCAGAAATTCAATGTTAGATAGGTATTGTCAGGGCGGTGGAGTGAGCCACTGACGTGAGCACAGCCAATCAGGAGAACTGTTACAGCAGGATAGCTGACAGGTATTATTTATATACTTGTAACTCCACCGTGCACTAGACACTGTACAAACACACAGGACTGCTTCAAAGAACTGAGGGTATTTCTAAGCATAGGAATATTGGTGTGCAGTCACAGCAAGGAGAACGTAAGGCTGTGTTTCTGTGCCTTTGTTCTGTTGAAAGGGATGGAATGGAAACCCTTACCGAGCTCTCTCTAAAAAAGTGTTTTTCAATCGTGGGTCGCTACCCAGTACTGGCGGGGGGGCCATGGGGCTCCATGCGCTACCCCCGTCCCGAGCACTGGTTCCACACTCCCAGCCGGGGGGAGGGCGGGCGGTGCCTGCGGACAAGAGTCATGTGGAGTTGCATGGTCCGCAGTGCACCCCAGTTGAGCCACCGGAGGTAAGTCTATGCCCGCATCCCAATCCCTTGTCCCAGACCTGAGCCCCTGCCAACCCAGAGCCCCTCCTGCACCCAACCCCTCATCCCCAGCCCAGAGCCCTGACACCCTCCTGCACCCCAAACCCCTCATCCCTGGCCCCACCCCAGAGCCTGTACCCCCAAGCCCAGAGCCCTGACCCCCTCCAGCACCCCAACCCCCTGCCCCAATCCAGAGCCCTCTCCCACACCCTGCACCCCTCATTCCCGGCCCCACCCCACAGCCCTCACCCCAACCCTCTGCCCCAGCCCTGAGCCCCACCCAAACCCCTCATCCCCAGCTCCACTGGGTCATGGGCATCAACAATTTTCTTCAACTGGGTCCCCAGAAAAATACCTTTGAAAACCACTGCTCTAAAACATAACCCTTCCTCCTACAAAACGTTAGCCGATTGGCCTCAGGTCAGTATTCCAACACTCTGCTTGACAGCGACTCCTCCAGTCCAATAACAACGACTCGTTTTTTAAAAGGTTAAACCAATAAAATAGCATGAAGGTGAGAGTTGATCCAGCCTCATGTTTATGAAGAGCTGGTGGTCACAATGTGCTGCACCAGGCTGAGCTTACGTAAGAAAATGCGTTGCTAGAGGAATCTTTGGTTTTATATGTATTTTTTTCAATACTGGTCTTTAATGCACATACTCTCATTACAATCAATCAGGTGAAACAGTCCCAAGACAGGTTTATAAAAAATGGGTAAGTCTGATGCCACGGAAACATCATAAACGCGTGTGATTTTATGGCTGTGGAATAAGATTCTTTCATTTGTCTTAATGATTAGTTTATAAAGTTGCAACCCTACATTATGATAGGTTAATGTACATCCCACTATGTCGCTGCCATTTAATTGCTGGGTTTAGGATGTAGGGTCTAGACAAGACAATCTCCCACTCATGGTTTCACTAGTCTTTGATCCAGACTGAAAGTCAAGAGACCCCTTCCCCCCAGCTTCTTATTTTAACAAGGTAATATTATGAGATCCAAGTTAGATTTTTCCCCCCCCATCTGCCAAGCTGTCTCATTGTCCTTCAACTCCTTTCATAATACTCTCCTTTGCTAGAGTACCTATAACCTGCCTTCCCCCCCCCATACTTGACTATGTTCAGGCTGCTGGTGCGCTGATACCATTGTCTATCATGCTGACCTATCTTGTCTCATTACATTCCCCCCATCTACCTGTCTATATTCATCTGTTATCTCTTGAGGACAGAAGCTGTCTTTGTTCTGTGCCTGCGCAGCACCTAGGATGCTGCGAACCTGGCCCATGCCTGGGGCTTCTTGGCAATAGGGGAACCCAAATAATGATTATTAATTGGGCCTTATTCCTTGCACCAGTGGGTCTGGGAGTACTGCAAAAGTACTTGGAAAGAGAGGGAGGATGCCAGAAGTGCCTCCTTTTACTAACAGTACCGCCTCTGCTTAAGTAAGATACCAACTTGGCTGAGACCAAGAGGGCATCTCAGGCTGGAATGACTGTGTCCATAACATGAAACCACGAGAGCTGCAAAGTGAGATACATCATCATGGCTTACAGATGTGGAAGGCACACAAGCATCTAGCAAAACAGAATCCAAGTCAGAGCTCATAATGATAAAGCCGAGCCCTACAGCAAGACTCCAATGACCTGTTCAGAGAGTAAGTGGTGACGGGTCTCCTGGATGCAGTGGTGACTGCAGGGGTCTTGGAAATTAACTCGCTGTAAGAAAAAAAAAAGTACAACTTGAAACCTTACTTTTCTGGATTGAAAACGGCCAAGTATCATGAAAGCAGCAGACTGCACTTACCTTACAGAGTCCCACATACATAAGGGAATGGTTTTCATGCTCACACAACAAAGGAGGGTATTAAAAACTACTCAAGATACAATTCAATATTCAAGGTCAATCTAAGTCTCTATATAAAAACTATCCAATATCTCAGGTCTCAAATCTATGCTGTGGCTAAACGAAATAAGAGCATGCTTCCAGTCTTACCCCATAAAATGAAAACAATTACCTTTGAGTGTGCATAACAGGCAGGAGATGTATCAGACATGCAGAGGGGGGAGTGTGGAAGATACACAAAGGCTGGTGCTCTGTAGCAGACAGAAAAGCTAACTAACTTGTGCTGATACTAGCCAAAAAAGTTACAAAGTCACATACCGCACATGACATTTCTAATACTAAATAAAGTTTTATTGTCAAATCCCTATATGTCATTTTTGGATGAGGGAGGGGGGAGAGAAGGAAGAAATGCCAAGTAGAGATGTTTAACGGACAAATGTCTGACAAATATATTGCAACATTTTTTTTAAAGGCAACCCTTAGTGAGCACCTGAGTCTGCCTGAGAGTTTGCAGTGCACAATAAAGCCTATTTGTCACTGGATGGCAGCAGCAGCTTCTAAAACGGAGTGGTTAGACACCACATTGAAAATTACTTAGCAGCCAGGGTTATCGGGGGGAGAATCATTCCTTGGAAGGTAAATAGCCTCTGTTTTGCCCCAATGCTCTTTGCAGTTGTACACTGAAGATGGGCTTTTCAGAAGGGCTCAGTGTTGGCCTAACTCTGTTCCCATTTAAGTCAACGGGAGTTTTACAGCATCTCGAGCAGTGTTAGGCTGGCACCGAGCCCTGTGAAAATCCTGCCCAAATGCGTGAGCACGTTTACAACAGGCACTGTTCAGCAGAGGGCGATCTCCTCTACCAAACGCAAGGTCAAGATGAAAACCTCCAAGACCCGGGGTCAGCAAACTTTCAAAGACGAAGAGCCATTTTGTTTTTGTCTTTGACCAAAATATTTCGAGAGCCGCATCATACGCAAAGCTACGTGTAGAGTTAGAATTTATCAACTAATACTAATTGAACACATTAAAGTTATTACTACTCACCAATACCTTTTCTGATTGAAGGTATTTATCTGATCTATTTTATTTCTGACATTAGACTTTTTCAAACCGTTGGACGTTGGAACATACTAGTAAAGGCAGAGCACCTCCGCTTCTTTTTCACAAGAAATTCTAAGAGTTTTACTGGTAGACAACAGTTGCCTTGGTAATGAGCTGTTTGAATTTGAAAATAAACAGGAGGGGGCTCCGGGCTGGGGCATAGGGTGCAGGAAGGGTGTGGGGTCTAGGAGGAGTTTGGGTGCAGGAGGGGGTTCTGACCTCAGGCAGGGGGTTGGGGTGTGGGAGGGGGTATGAGGTGCAGGCTCTGGCCGGGAGGTGCTTACCACAGGCCAGCAGCGCAGTAGGACTCCGGCTGCCTGGCCCCATACTGCTCCCGGAAGCATGTGGTTGCTGGCGGGGATGGGAGATGGCTCCACGTGCTGCCCCCAACCCCAGCACTGTCCTCACAGTTCGAATTGGCTGGGAACCAGCCGATGGGAGCTGCAGTGGCAGTGCTTGTGGGCACAGGCAGCGCACTGAGACTTGCTGCCCTTCCTCCCCACAAGGGGCATGCAGAGACATGCCAGCAGCCAGCCTGCCTGGCCCCTACTGTGCTGCCGGCCGGGAGCCGCCTGTGGTAAGCGCCTCCCGGCCAGAGCCTGCACCTCGCAACCCCTCAAAAACCGGCTACCTGCAAGGGAGCAGCCGGAGCCGCAGGTTGCCAACCCTGTCCTAGGCCCTAAACAGCAAGGTTCAAAAAGTTAAGAGCATTTACTGCACCCACATAATTTAATAGACTCTGGAGTAAAGGCGTTTAAACATGTCATATAAAATAGAAAAAGTTACCACAGAAATAATAAACATCCTGATGGAAACTGGTGACTTTGGTTACCATTGACAGAGCAAGTATCAAGAAAAAGAAATTGGGCCAAATTCTGACCCCACTGATATCCTGTGGCAATCCCAACAACAGAAGGTGTAAAGTGGGCAGTGGACAGGTCGAGGAATAATTACCTAATTGCAGAGGCCAATTTACCATGGACTTGTGTGGTAAAAGTTGGACATAAACATGGAGTTAAAAAGGGACACTGCTGTTTATTTGGTTCTTTTTCTGCTGCAGTTGTGAAAGGGGGGGAATATCACCATTGTGCGCTCTCACAGGAAGTGGCTCTCTCCTGGGAAGAGGCCTTTTTGAACGCCACAGTTTATCGTTTACAAATAGGCAACGGATTGTCAGCAAACTGAAGCCACTCGAAAATCACAGGCAGGTTTTTTTCTGATTGTAGCTGGAAAGGAAGAAGCCAAGAATCACTTTTTGTTACTTAAATAAACAGCAATTGCAAGGAAGGGGAGGATTCAGCTACATCTGAACTAACAAGATGCCCATGGCCTGCTGCCAGACCTGCGTTCATTTGGGTGTAATACTAGAAAGGTTTTTCAGCATCAGTGACTGATGAACTCAGAGCGGAGTCAAGGTTAAAGAAACCTGTCCACCCTAGCCATCCAAAGTAGCTTTTTCTTCACTGGCCTGACAGTGGCAGCAGACACGTTTGTTACCTGACCGCTGCTAGTACGTTCCCTCCCTCAGCAGCTCCCCCAGTAAAAAAGTCCCTCACCTTTACCTCTGTCCTTTTCTTCCCCACTCTTCACATGGCTCCTGATGTACTTCAAGAACTAGTGTCTTCATTTTCAGGCCTGCAACAGTTGTAACCATGGTGGCTCCTGGTACCTTTACAGAATCAGGAAGCTATCTCACAAACAAAAGTGCTTTTGCCTGTGAAATAAAGTGACTTTCAGACCCTCATAAGGGTTTATGATAGTAGAGGGGGGGAAAGGAATGACAACTGCATAAGAACATTGTACCTTCTCCTTTCACTAACGAACAAGTGTACACGCTTTCGAAACCTGATCCAGCGAGGTGCAACTGGAATGAGCCGTTTGCACCACACAAGAGCAGTCCTTTGGTGAACCCTGGGCACCTACTTACCTACCAGTAGTGTCAGATTGCACCGCTGATCTACTACTATAGAAATGTAAAGGGACTTTAGAGCATAATTTAAGATGCAATGCAACTAATGTCTAATTAATCAGTTAAATGTACAATTACAAGGCAACTGAAATGTTTTTGTTCGGCTGGATCTTCAGACAGTAAATTTTCTATTGCAATCCTATCCAAGGATGAAACTGAATGAACTGCAAGCACTCAAACTGTATAAAGACTTTTAGACAAGCTTCATCCATGTGTTCTCTAGAATACTTTTTAGTTCAGCCTCATTAAGGCTTTATTTATCTAGAATACTTTAAGCTTCACTTTATAACAAAGATTGGAATTTTTTTCCCCCCCCCACACAACAGAATGGTAATTGGTAGAATTCAAGCAGCTAAAATAAATATGTTCCATGGTTTGAATGATCTAGTATAAAATTACAGCTGCATCAGGGATTGTGTATCATTCAAAACCAAGCATTTCCCCCCCCAAGATATACATGGCTCCTGTAAATGAAGCAGGTCGAGTGCCCCGTGCCAGAATAGGTGCTCCCCGTTTGCCCAATTAAGAGGATGGGGCAGCCTCTGGGGCTACAATAAAAATCAGGGAGACTCTGAGAAAGGGAGACCTGGAGAGTCAGGGCTGTCTGAGGGTCACGTCAGGAAAAAGGCAGGTGAGAGGTGCCTGGGAGCGAGCAGTTGGCAGGTGAGAGCTGGGGGAAAGCAGGAGAGCAGCAAGGGGGATTTCCAGCTGACCTCCACAATCTGGGGCCAGAGCAGCCGAGGGAGTTGCCTGCTGTTGTCTAAGCCAGAGAGCCAAAGCTGCAGGCCAGAGAAGGCGAAAGGCAGGGGAGCAGCAAAGTGGCTTACCTGCTGCCACCTCCGACTGGAGAGGTGGACCCAGGGGAATGAGGGCTGGTCTCCTGGTAAGATGATCTCCAAGCACTGAGATGGTGGTGGGGGTTTCCCCACTGGGAAAAGTGGGGGTTTTAAGGACTACATACACTGGCTGTCAGAAATGGCCCTTTGCTGGAGATTATTTGAACTGTGTTTTGGGAATAAACCAGCCCCAAGGAGGGGTATTAAGCAAGAGAGCCTGAAGTGGAATCACTGGGAACTGAGCCTGCTGTACCACAGCCACCCATAGGAGGGCGCTCAAGGCAGGGCTACCCTATGACAAATAACAGAGGGGGAGCCCCTGTTAGTCTGAATCTGTAAAAAGCAACAGAGGGTCCTGTGGCACCTTTAAGACTAACAGAAGTATTGGAGCATAAGTGTCTGACGAAGTGGGCATTCACCCATGAAAGCTTATGCTCCAATACTTCTGTTAGTCTTAAAGGTGCCACAGGACCCTCTGTTGCTTTTTACAGATTCAGACTAACAGGGGCTCCCCCTCTGTTATTTGTCATAGGGTAGCCCTGCCTTGAGCGCCCTCCTATGGGTGGCTGTGGTACAGCAGGCTCAGTTCCCAGTGATTCCACTTCAGGCTCTCTTGCTTAATACCCCTCCTTGGGGCTGGTTTATTCCCAAAACACAGTTCAAATAATCTCCAGCAAAGGGCCATTTCTGACAGCCAGTGTATGTAGTCCTTAAA
>NC_048306.1:4377412-4441271 GCF_013100865.1 Trachemys scripta elegans | reverse complement strand
CCCCCCCCAATCTCCGGGGCCCCTTTCCCCCCACCGGCCCCAGAGCCCCCCCAATCTCCGGGGCCCCTTTCCCCCCACCGGCCCCAGAGCCCCCCCAATCTCCGGGGCCCCTTTCCCGCCCCAGCTCCCGGGCCCCTCCCACGGCTCCGGGGAGGCACTGGCCAGGCGCCCGGCCCGGCCCAGCACAGCGGAGCTGCCGCCCTCACCACGATGTAGGGGCTGGAGGTCGCCATTGAGCTCGGCTCCGCTGCGCCAGCTGCGTGGGGCCGGGGGCGGGGGCGGGCCGCGTCGCTCCAGGGAGGGGCCCCGGCGCCGCTTCCCGCCTCCTTCCTCCGCCGGGGGCCGCGCGCCGCCCCCCCCGGGAACGCCCCCCCCCCCGGGGTCACCCCACCCCCACCCCGGGTAACGCCCCCCACACACATGGGGTCACCCCACCCCCACCCCGGGTAACAGCCCCACAAACAGGGGTCACCCAACCACACGCCGGGTAACGCCCCCCCCACACACAGGGGTCACCCCACGTGGAGTTATGCCCCCCAGGGATCACCCCACCCCATGCTGGGTAACGTCCCCCTCTCCCCCAAAGGGGTCACCCCACCCCCACCCTAGGTATTGTGTATTATTCCCCCCCACACACACAGGGGTCACCCCATCCTGGGTATTGGGTAATGTCCCCACACACAAACACAGGGGTCACCCCACCCTGGGGAATGGCCCTACACACACGGGTCACCCCACTCCTTTCCGGGTGATGTCCCCCCCCCCACAGGGGTCACTCCACCCCTATGCTGGGCAATGGTCCCCCACTCAGTGGGGTCACCCTACTCCCACCCTGGGTAATGGCCCCCACACACAGGGGTCACCCCACCCCATGCCAGGTAACAGCCCCCCACACAGAGGGATTACCCTACTCCCACCTCTGGTAATGGCCCCCCACACAGAGGGCTAGCCCCACTGAATAATGCCCCCCTCCCCCATGGAGGGGTCACCCCACCCCCACACTGGGTAATGGCTCCACACGCACATGGAGCAGCATCCCACCCCCAAGTTGGGTAATGCCTCCCTCATGCAATACCCCCCCAGAGGGGCACCCCCTCACCAGGTAATCCCTCCCCCCAGAGGGGTTACATACCCCACTGATGCTATGGGAGGTACCTCACATGCACATTCCACATGTGCAGGGGGGGAAAGAGTTCCACCTGTGTTAGCAATGCTGGTGACACTGTTTTAGTCACTGGTGACTAGCCCAGCTTGGAGCAGCGTTATATGCCACTAAAATGGTGATGGCAGCTGCATTAGAAGACCTCCCACTGGTGCTAACACCCTAATGTAGACACAATCCTATATTTTTCACATACACACAGTCAGAATTCATGTAAAGGCAGAAGCATTACTGTCTCAGGCTTGGTCTACAGTTAAAACCTATATTGGCATAACTATGTCCGTAAGGGCTGCGGCGAAAACATCTTTCCTTGTTTACATTAAAGGTTTGTATCTGTTCAGCTACACTTGCTACTGGCCACCAGTAGCTGAAGTGGGTCCTAATTCCTAGTGTAGACAAGGCATTGGTTGACATCTTCAAGATTATTTTCACAACCAGGAGAGCAAGACAGATTGTACATTTTTATTATAAAATAAAAAAGCCCTATCTGGAACAGAATTTTGTGGCAAGGGACAAATTCTGTGGCTGCAGAACATAAGTAGGGCCCTACCAAATTCACGGCCATGAAAAACGCGTCATGGACCGTGACATCTGATATTCCCCTGTAAAATCTGGTCTTCTGTGTGCTGTTACCTTATACTATACAGATTTCACGGGGGAGACCAGCATTTCTCAAATTGAGGGTCCTGACCCAATAGTGAGTTGCAGGGTAGTCGCAAGGTTATTTTAGGGGGTTACTGTATTGCCACCCTCACACTGGGCTGCCTTCAGAGCTGGGCGGCCAGAGAGCAGCAGTTGTTGGCCAGGTGCTAAGCTCTGAAGGCGGCGCCCCGCCAGCAGCAGCACAGATGTAACCCTGACAATACCATACCTTCTGCGCTGCTGCCTTCAGAGCTGGGTGGCCGGAGAGTGGCGGCTGCTGACCGAGGGCCCAGCTCTGCGGGCAGCAGCGCAGAAGTAAGGGTAGCAATACCATGCCAGGCCACCCTTACTTCTGCACTGCTGCTGGTGGCAGCTCTGCCTTCAGAGCTGGGCTGGAGGGAGCTGGGTAGTTGGAGTTGCTAGGTGCAGCTCCTGATTCTGTTTGGAGCCCAGCCAATTTTTTAAATGCTGCCAAGCTCTGAAGATGGTGCGGAAGCGGCGCGGAAGTAAGGGTAGCAGTACCACAACCCTCCCGACAATAACCTTGCGACCCCCGCCAGCTCCTTTTTGGGTTAGGATCCCTACAATTACAAATAGTGAAATTTCAGATTTAAATAGCTGAAATAATGAAATTTACTATTTTAAAAATCCTATGACTGTGAAATTGACCAAAATAGACTGTGAATTTGGTAGGGCCCTAAACATAAGGGACTGTGCCAACATGTAACGATAAATATATGTATTAGATACTGTAAGCCTTATAGATGTTTTAGCTAATGCTTCTGTGTCTCAGATCATTACCTGAGTGACCAAGGTAAGACAATGCTATGGTGGAATGACAAAACTATGGTGGGTTATCCCAGTGAAAAGGGGACTTTTGTGTACCCTCAGTACCTCCCCAGTGTTACAGGAAAAGTTCATGATGGGGCTGGTGGGAAGGATCCCTTGTGAATATTGTATCTAGTGCTGAATAAGGCCTGGTCCACACTAAGCCCCCAGTTCGAACTAAGATACGCAACTTCAGCTACGTGAATAACGTAGCTGAAGTGGAAGTATCTTAATTCGAACTTAAAGGTACTTACCGCAGGTCCACACGCGGCAGGCAGGCTCTCCCGTCGACTCCGCCTACTCCTCTTGCGGAGCAGGATTACCGGCGTCGACGGCGAGCGCTTCCGGATCGATTTATTGTGTCTAGACAAGACACGATAAATCGATCCCAGAAGATCGATTGCTTCCGCCGAACCAGCAGGTAAGTATAGACGTACCCTAGAAGGCACAAGTCATGAGTGATGCATCAGATTTTATTACTGTTCCTAGGATGCTGGCACCCCTGTGTCAGCACCTTTCCCTTTGAATGGCACTGCGTGTCACCTCTTAAATAGCCCAGAGTGAGACACCATCTACTCTGAGAGGTGCTTGTGGATATCCTGATGTGCCCTCACTCATACACAGGCCTTTTCTATACTAGAGAGGGTTTGCTGGTAGAGCTCTACTGGCAAACCCTCCAAATGGAGATGCAGCTTATACTGGGAAAAGAGCACTGCTATGCTATGTTATTATGAGGGTGATTTTTTTTCACACTCCAAACCAAGACAGCCATGCCAGCAAAATGTAGACCACATCACAGTAAGCTGCAGGTTTCCCATAATTAAGAAGCATTGTGTATAGAATGACTTTATATTGGTGTCAAAGCAACAGGTATGATAAGCACCTCATATGATAAGCAATTTTTAAAGCCTGCAGCTTTGTGCTCAGTCATGAGGACTGATCCTGGTACCAGGGCAGACGCTCAGACAATAAAAAATAAATAAGATTCCTTCCTGTTAAAGGAGGAGATACTGCTTACAGACCAATGGGCAAAACTGCACAGCAAGTGAAGAGGCTTGGACACTCCAACTGCACAGGTGGTGAGAAAGAACCGAGAGGTGGTTGGGGTCTCCCCATCCCTTATGCCAGTGTACCCCACACAGTGGGTCACGGGCCCAGTGCAGAGGGAGGCCCCAGAGGAGGTTTGGAAAGCAAGCACCCGCCCCTGCACTCACCCTGCAAGCAGCAGCTCCTGTCCCACGGCCCTGGGCCTAGCTCTGTGCTCTGGGTTTTGCAACCTGGCACACAGGGTTGCAGTTCCACTCGGGTTTGGTTCAGATGCCCCTAGCCCCATGGGACAGGAGCCACCTCTCCAATCCCCACTGCACCAGGCTGGGATTAGGGTTGCGGTGCCAGGGTTGAGCATGTTGCTGCAGGAGGTCGGTGTTCCCTTTGTGGGGCGAGGAGGCAGGAAAGGACACTGGCCTTTGATCTTGGGCCTTCCCTCCACCAAGTTTGGGCCCAATGTGTGTTAATCCAACCCTGGCCACTCTCAGGGTGCCTGGATGTGACAGCAATGCTCAATATAGCTTAGACTGCCTTCCCTTAACACAAAATCAATATTGTGTTGCAGTTACAGGCTTTAGAAAACAGTGACTAGTTTTATACACACATACACATACACACGTGGGCTGCAAAAAAGGCAAAACGCAGTTGGCGAGTCACCTTAGTAAAAAGTGTGGCAACTGCTGTTTTATGCTCAACTGGAGCCACAAGGCCACTCAGGATGCGTCTTCACTGCAGCTGCAAGGTGTGATTTGCAGCCTGGATAGACAGACTCTCACTAGTGCACTAAAAATAGCAGTGTGGATCCAGCAGGATGGGCGGCAGCTCAGACTAGTCACCGAAGCTTGAACCTAAGGGATCAGGTGGGCTCGACTTCAGTGGCTAGCTTGAGCCACCACCCATGTTCCAACATCCACATTGAGCTAGCGCAAGTCTGTCTACTTGCATCGGGACTCATACTTCCAGCTGCAGCGTAGACATCTTCAGAGCCCACAGGCAGCCCCAATGGATGATGCTGGCCAAGAGAATCGAAACTGGAGTTCACTGGGCATATGCACACCACCAGTAAATATTTAGGAACAAGCACTTGAAGAACAAGTTTTGTTTGCAATGTATTCAGCTTTGCAAACCTGAATTAAAGAAGAAACCAAATTTAAACACACTGGATGGATATTCTTGGGCTAACCCTGAAGTCCACAGGAGTAAGTGTTTCTACTTGGATTTATGTCAACAGTTGCCTCAGTAAGGACTTTATGATGAAGCCTCTTTTTCCCATTGTGTACTTGTTTAAAAGTTGCCAAAACAGGTACACCTCTACCCAGATATAACGCGGTCCTCGGGAGTCAAAAAAAAAAATCTTACCGTGTTATAGGTGAAGCCACATTATATCGAACTTGCTTTGATCCGTCAGTGCGCAACCCCGCCCCCCCGAGCGCTGCTTTACCGCGTTGTATCCGAACTCGTGTTATATCGGGTCATGTTATATCGTGGTAAAGGTGTAACATTTATTTTCAGCAAAAACTTATGCAATCGTTGCACCTAGCAAATCCCCCTCATATGCAGTTTGTCTGCAATATAACCTAATGCTTAGAAGACCACTGAACATTCTTGTCATCCTACTCCAGGCAGTTATAAAATCCTGGCACTTCGAAAATGAAAATAAAAAACCTGACTGCTGATGCGTCTTGCATTTCATCCTACAGCTGAAGTGTGTATTTCCCCCTGCACATGGCTAGCTATTAGTTTCTGCAGAGGACTGATTATTGTAATTAAGTCTCACTAAGTATCTCATTATGAAGTAATACATCACTAATAAGATCCACTGCAGTTATGCATGAAAGTGACATGCGGAAGTGTATAGTTTTAACATTATGCTTTCATAAAAAGGAGAGCTACACAAATATGAAATTAGTAACTCATTTATTGAATATATATGCAATGATACCAATAAAAAAAATACTGCAAACTACAACTTTGGAAGTAAAGCCAATATAACAGGAACAAAATATACATAACATTGCAGATAGGAATGTGTTTACCCTCTTTATACATTCCTTGTCTTTACATCTGATGTAAATCGATGTTAAAGCTGGTCTAATCTGAGTGCTTTTCAATAAGCAACAGTCCTCCAGAATCCTTTCAGGGTTGAGATGTCTCTGCTGACTACTGAGTGTGCGTACATATGCATACATAGAAACTGCTTCAGCAAGTATATATAAATCAAGAGCTGTGCTCTGTTAACCTCCATCATTACTGTGGTGGAATCTGTTTATAGTGAAATGGAAGGAGAGTTACTATTTGTTGCAATATACTTTCAGTCCTCTGATAGTTAAGTTTCGCTGTGCTGATAATGAAGGTTAATTCCACTAGCATATTGGTTCAATTTTACTAATCTTCTTGGATTATAGCAATTATCACATCAGATAAGTGTGACATTTCAAGGGGTGGGGTAGGGTGGGAATATCATCTCCTCTGCTCTGCTCTGGTCTAAGAAGTTACCCCTTCCTATATGGAACAACAGTAAGAAGCAATTCCCGGCTGCTGGTCTTGCTACAGCTGCTGTCCACTAGAACAGTGGTTCTCAACTGGGGGTTGGTGTACCCCTCTGGGGGTACACAGAGGTCTTTTAGGGAGTACTCATCTAGATATTTGCCTAGTTTTACAGTAGGCTATATAAAAGCACTAGCAAAGTTATGAACTAAAATTTCAGACAGACTTGTTTATAATGCTCTATATACTTTAAGTACAATATTTATATCCCATTTAATTTATTTTATGGTAAATTATTTTATGGTCAAAATGAGAAAGCAAGCAATTTTTCAGTAACAGTGTGCTGTGACACTTTTTTGTATTTTTATGTCTGATTTTGTAAGCACATAGTTTTTAAGGGAGGTGAAACTTAGGGTATGCAAGACAAAATCAGCCTCCTGAAAGGGGTACACTAGTCTGGAAAGGTTGAGAACCACTGTACTAGAAGGTGAGACTTGGGTCCAAATTCAGCAAAGCTGGCACATGGAAGTGTAATTATGCCTCCCTAAACCAGCAAAGTCCTTGTACGCAAGGGAGATTCATCTTTGAGGAGTGTAAGTGGTGTATTCACTGCTGCCCTCCATGGGTGTTGGCAGGTGGAATTCCCACCAGGACTCTAGGAACAGGTTCTCCTGTTGGCAAACACCTGCTGAATGAGTGAACCCTTTAACCACAGTGCCCATGTCCCCTTTCCAGCCAGTGCCACCTACACTGGTGCTAGGCTGACCCTTTGTAGCTTCCCTCACAAATAAATGTGTGGCCACTTTGTGCCACCACATGGAACCTCTTCAAACATGTATAAACCAGAGTCTCAGGGAATTTTGCCAATAGCCTTCCTCCCCCAGCTCCCAGTACCCTACAACTGCTCAGGTAGACAGGTCTTGCCAGCTCTCCCTGGGAAAAGAGCAGTAGAAGGGATCTTTTTAAAGGCAAGCCCTTTGCTGATATAATGAAACTATTTAATATATTATTTTGTGGAAAAAAATCTCCCATTATAGGTGGGTTCCATGAGTCTCTTGAACAGAGACACACTGCTCTTGTGGGCAAGAAATGCCAAAAAGACCTAAAGTAACTAAATTCAGGGAAATCAGTTTCATAAGACGAGTTTTCTTAAATTCGAGATTGTTTTCTGATAGTGAGATGAAAACAAAAGCTGCCTATTTGAAAAAAAAATGCCAGGAACAAATAAACCTTATTAATTTAACTAGTTAATTTAAACAAATCTATTTTACCTATAAAGCACATTCATTACTTCTAACCTCTGGGAAGGCAGTAAATGCTGCAGAATAATCTTCAATATATGCTTGCAAAGATTACATTGCTTTACAAAAAAGACAAACTGTCCAAAATTTCAAGCTAAAATGCACATAAAAAGACAGTAATGGCAGTATTTCATCTTTAAAAAATGATGTAAATGTTGTATACCTATCATACATTTTCATGCTTATTAAAACTACAGCTAAGGACATAGGAGATGTACAGTAAATGCACTGCTGAGGTACATTTCTTCTAAATATTAACACCATGACAGAATTACTCCTCAGCAAGTGATACTACTTGGGAACATATAAATACAATTTTTACATTGTAAGGCACTTTTACCCAGCATACATGACAAGATGAAGTAAATTAGAACATGAATTTGAGGCTTGTAACAAAAACCGCTTTCGGTATTGACTTTTAGTTTCCATGAGTTCTGAATTAATGATGGTTTAGTCAGCCCCAATGGGTAGCCAGCCACTTGCTCTTCTGCTACTCAAAGGTAAAGTGTTGTTATTGTTGCTAGTGGCATGCGGAGAGATAAATGATTTTACCCATAATGAATTATTAGACTATTAAATCCAGCAATCAACACAATGTGAATTAGAACTTAGTGAAAAATACAATGATTATATTGGCAAATCTACCCCATTGTACCTTTCATCCTTCCTTAACCAAAAATACAGTAGTTGCAAACAATAAAGTGCCTTTATTCCATGGGAAGGCCATGTTTGAGGCACGAAACCTAGAACCTAATCTAGGCAGGGTGACAGACATTTTGCATTCTGAAACCGTTCTGCGTAGCTGAAAAATGTTCATATTCTAGAAAAAAGCAAACACCTTGGTAAACAATCTCAATCAATCTGTCATTGCAATTCAAGTCATGCCTTTAATTTTGAAAGTTACAAATACAAAATAAGAATGATCAATGGCATGTTTAGAGCAGTAACTGAATATTTTCTGTACACAGTAATATTTCTACTAAAACTGCATTTTCCCCCAAAACAGATTGAATTCTAACATGGTAAAGTGTTAGAAATTTAATATACAACAGTTGAGTCCCTTGAGACATTAAAGAAACACATGAAAAGACAATGACATGTTAAATCTTTTAAAAATACAAGTAAAAAAAGGCTACAGAAACTTGTTACAAATGAACTGCTTCTTAATATCAACTGCAGATGAACCTTTGCTGTTTTTAGTCAAATTGTCAGAGTATCTTGCTTACTGCTTTACTTCAAATCTAAACGGTTTATTGGGTATTCAGAAAGAGCCAGAACCCTTCCTAAGCAATGAGATGCCCGGAAGCATTAGAAAAGACTTAACTTAATAACTAAGTTTTTGGTTTTATTTTAAATGAATCGGCTAATGTGCTTCAATCGGACCAGCAGAAGAAGCTATTTATCAGCAACTAGACATGCCAGAGCTGTATGAAAAAAGTTAGGGAACTGAGCTGTTAGATTTGGTATAATCTAAACCTGATTATTCTCTAATGGAACATTGACCTCTAGGTACATGAAATGCCATGGGATGATTGTTGATTTGACAAGAAAAATTAATCAAATGCTAAAAGCATTAAGAATGGTAAGAAGATTTTCTTATATAGTGGTCACAAGATTCAAAATAAATACTGATTTCCCCCCCCCCCCCCCCAAAAAGTTGATTCCTTCTCCTTACAGCACGTGGGACCTGTATATGTATTTTGGACAAAACATGAAGTGTTCCACGCAACACAGAGCACTTGAGGTATGGATGTCAGATAAGGTGGCTAAATTCCATAGAAGTTAAAGTAGTAACTCTTCGAAATCTAAAGACGTTGGGTTGCAGCTTCCAAAAGTTAGTTTGAGTCACACTTAGTGAGAGGTTCTTGGTACGTTAGGAATATAGAGGTGGACTGTTGGGGAAAGAACAAACTACAGCCCTTTGGCATGAGTACTGAAGCTTGCAGCTTGTAACCAACAGCTGCTCAGGTAAATCTCCAGCAAGGAATGCTGGGCAGTAGGAACAATCACAACAGGAACAAACTGAAAGGTTCAAGCATGCTTCTGCGTGCACTGAGTTCTTTTTCTACTGTGTGCTTTGCAAGCAAAAACAGAGAGCGATTTCCCCCCACACACATTTATCCTCCATATTTTGTATATAAAGAAAATGCAAAACTCATGAGTTACCAGTTTGTTACCACCATGGACTTGTCTGTCCATGTTGTGAATTAATCTTACTAAGACTTTCCCTTGGTGCATGAATCCACTAAACAACTTACACATTCCAAATCTTAGATTTTTATTCAGTCCAGAAATATAGAGCTTACTTCATTTCAATGTCTGCCTTAACTTTTGACACTGTACATATTACATATCATTTATATAGTGTTTCAATTTTTTCCAGACACTGCAGACTACAAACTACATAATATTGACATGTAAAACTCTGCCACTTATTGAAGGCTCACACACATGAACGTTTCAGGCAGTTCAATGAAATTTCTAACAGAATCGGGCCGTAAAAAGTTACTAACCCTTTTCTGATCTTAGAAAACAATTAAAAAGTATTAGTAGTTATGGATGTCTTATTCATTCCCAGTTCTCTAACTCTGTCCCTTGAACCTGTTTAAAAAACGATGAAAACAATAGTAAATTTAAAATCATATAAAGAGAAGAGCATCTAACAGATCTGACATTACATCTACATTTATCGACAGACGTGAGGCCTCCCTAATATTATTATAAAATCAGCTGAAGTTTAAAAAAAAGTTCCCCATTCTTCTGCAGTACACCAATAAAAAGAACTTATCTGCATATACTAGATTTAAACATTTTACTGTGATTAACTACATCAAATGAATGTTGTGTTTCTCAGTCTCAGTAACAGAGCTGCCAGGAGTAACTTCCATACCTAGTTTCCATTGAGTTGTTGCTGAGGAATGCTACTATGGTCAGAGCCTGATTTCCCACGGCTTTTGCTTTCTCTTTCTTCATCCTCTTCATCCCTTTCATCGTTCCCACTATGGTTTTTACAATAGAGTCTAAGACAATAAAAAACAGTGGAGGATTTACCAGGAAACAAGTAACAGATCTATATTTTAGAACATTCTGGGCTCTCTCCACTAGCGAAGAGGCTCATTTTAAAATTGTGTTGAATTAATGTATAAGGCACCTGTCAGACATCTGACATTAGAAATAAATATTAGCTAGCCTGACTAGATCACTGGCTAGAACCACAGGCTCCTGTTACAGGGGCAAACCCAAGATCACTAGCCAAACAAAAAAGGGAACAATTCCCAACTGACAAAAGATAACAAAGATGGGTTAAACACAAAAACAAAGACAGAAGCCCCCAAAACGGTCAGCGGTACCCATGCCTGTAAAAGCCACTGCCTCATGTCCTAAAAAGCAACCAGGGAGGAACACCAGCAGACCTCCTTCTGAGAGTTCCACCGCCAAGAACCTCAGACTGAGAAAGCTCTATTAACCTGTGCCAACCAACTGTAACAGCTGGGCAGAGAGAAAGATGTAGTTCATCATAGGATCTGCTAATGCTAACAAAGCCTATTTACTCTCTCTTTTTCTTAAAAAGTAACCACTACCTATTACACTAGCAAGCTTGTTCCAATATAGATAAGGCTGTGACAGCATTTTCATTACTTTCAATGGCTTACATCTTGCCTGTGAAAACTGACGGAGATGTACCAAAGCATAAGCCTGGGACAATTAAAAAAAAACAAAAACTTTAAAATAAAAAATCAGTTGGATTTTGTCTAAAATGCAATATGAACTGTCTAGGTGTTTAATGATTGCATATGTAAAGACCTACTTTCTCTCAGCTCTACTGTAAGAGAATGACCAGGGTCAGTACCAGTGAGTTCGAAGAAGTTTTGTGATAGATTTTATGTCTAAAATCTACATGATAAAATGGATCAGATGCTCTGTTCTCATGAACATTTACATAACAAAAACAAAGACACTCCGAGGGAGAATGGGCGCTTATAAAAACAAACAAAAAAAACCCCCAAAAAACCCTGATTTTGTGTGTGTCAATTTGTAATCAATTTCATTTTTTCATGGCTCTTAAGCTATCAATCGGAAACCAATAAATAAGTTGAAATAAGCAGAGGAAAGCCAGGCTCCAGTGCAATCTTTATACACTAGCACAGGCAAAAAAAAATTTTAAAACCGATTAATTCTAGTTCTCAAGAAGCAGGATGGCTATCACTGCTCATAGAATGCCTCCTTGTGGCCAAAATGAGATGCAATCTGTAAACTTTCACTGCAGTAGGTTTGTGGTAGCAACTGGGAAAGGAGGTCGGAACAGTACAGAAATAGGAAAAAAGATATACTCTCTTAGGGATAACTGAAGTAACATGGCAGGAGTTTACCTGTGACTTCAGCAATTTGAGTTACAGATTTCACTAACTGGAGAAAAAAAATATTTGTTTCTTTTTTATTTTTAAAATATTTAATGTATTTTTAAGTGGGTATATGGAAGTTCTGAATTAAGTTAGCATCACTAAAAATATTTTGTAAATATTTGAAAGTTATTTTGAAAATAATTATGACAGTTATTTTCATTTGCACAATATTTTTCATGTTTTATAATAAATTAACAGAAATACTTCCACTTTTGCATATGTATTTATCCTCATCTGACTTGGTAAAATGAGCTTAAATAGCTTCAGGTTAAAGAGAAAAAATATGAAGTCAGTCCAGTGGTCTAGTGTCAATGATCTACAATGCCACGAAAAGTCATGGTGTGTCAATTAGTGGTCTGGCTCTATTGCTCCCTGAGTTATTAAGGGCTAAGAGCATTCTGAAAGCAGTATGCTGAACCTAATTGGAGAGGAGCAGAGCAGTCAAATAGCAAGACCTTTGGCCAATCAAGGATGGCTGTTGACAGGAGCACCCATCCAATTCTCCTAATTTGTTTGACAGTGACGATGCAGGGCCTTGGAACAAAAGGAAACGGAAATTAAAGTGGGAAGAATACAAAGATTCTCCGAGCTCTGTGCAGAGAAATTTATTTTTGCCACTGTGTTGTAGGATAGGATTGCTTTAAAAAAGTTCTAAACTTTCTCTACATTTATAACAGAACTTGATTTAATTTATTTTTCTATGACACTCAACTTGAACAAGATGTTTGAAGTAACAAAACTGATTGCACAAGCTTTTACCTAACTAGCTTTTGAACTGCAATAGTCCCCTTATCTGAACTTCCAAAAACGTGCGATAGTTTTGCCTAGTGCCCGCAATGCAGCTGCGTGATATGTTAATCAGCATTATTGCATGATCAGAATGTTTTATCTGAATAAAAAGCAATTCTTAAAGTTCTCTCAGGGTACGTCTATACTACCCGCCACATTGGCGGGTAGTGTTCGATGCATCGGGGAATCTATTTATCACGTATAGTCTGGACGCGATAAATCAATCCGCGAATCGACGCCCGTACTCCACCTCGGCAGGAGGAGTAAGCGGAGTCGACGGAGGAGCCGCGGCAGTTGACTCACCGCCGTGAGGACAGCCAGGCAAGTCGAACTAAGATATTTCGACTTCAGCGACGCGAAAAGCGTCGCTGAAGTTGCGTATCTTAGTTCGAACCCCCCCACTAGTGTATCCCAGGCCTCAGAGGAGATCAGAAAAAATTGTTACTACAGAATTAACTGCTAGAGTTCTTACTTGTAAATTCCTCGTGACATATTCTCAATGTATTTAGCTTTGTCTTGTACTCCACAGTGGTAATGGTAAGTCTTGATACAGGCTTTAATTTCACATCCAATAGTAGCCCCCGGCTGACTGCAAAGAGTGCATTTCTGTTGAGGGGGGGAAAGACAGTACTCTAAGTTGTGGTGTTAATCCATTTAACGTCTTGTCGCTTAATGCTCACTTTGATGTTCCCAAATTTTAGTCATAAACACGATGAAGTAATTTTTCTTGTAGCACAAACTTATCTTAATATATAGTAAGCCAGAAACAGTTTTAAATCTGCAGAAATTAATATATATGAACAACAGAATACTGTTTTGCCTGTCTGCTGCAAAAATAAGTAATGGTAAGATTTGCCCACAAGTTCTATTTTGTTGCTGTCGTTGAAGTTGAAGCTAGCTTTTCCAAGTACCAAAACTCATTGAATATGAATTGTGTTTTAGGCAATGATAAAGTATTATATTTTTTCAGATGGTAATGGAGTCCCATATGTTACTGAATTCTAATGTTCATGAAACAGTGTGCCATATTTTACTTATAAAAACATACCTGAGTGCCTGTCACAAACTCTGGGGCCCTTATATGCTTTAATTTTCACACTAAAATGTCATAACATGCTGCTCAGACCATTCAAAAATAAATATGTGAACCAACAGACATAAGATGACGACAAAACCCCTCCCAAGCAAGCATCCTCATCATCATGAAAAGTCCCTCCAAGCTTCAGCCTAGCTCATGTCATGGGAGAAAAGATGAGCCTTGCAGAGGCCCAAATGATTAGCAAATCTGGCCCTGGACCGACCAAGGGGATGTGAATTTGAATCCAGGAGCCATGCTAGTAACTGAAGACTTTAATAAGGTAATATATTTGGGGCCTTTGAGACCCCAAAACAAGTATTTAAAAGATGCAATTCACCAGAGATATGCATGGGATTCATCTTCCTTTAACTGGGAATACAGAGATTCAGTGTCCTTTTAAAGTGTGTTGAGAATGAACTAGCCATCATTTAAAAAAAACAGAACAAGTTTGAAATAAGTCAATAATTACACAAATTGACTCCCATCACCTATTTAGCAATTTCATGCCATACAGATTCTGCGGTATGGAAAACAAACTGTCAACTCCTTCCTTTCTATTATGGTCCCCAAAGGGCCAACATACTGCATTCACAAAGTACGCTGTAGTTAAAAAAAAAAAAAAAAACAGTAATTGTTGAGACACTTTATATCCTGATACCTAGTAGTGACAATATATTTAAATTGTTTTCTAAAAAATTAAGTGAAAAGATTTGTTCAGATAAGGAAGAGAGAGAGAATTGCAATATACTCCCAACAGAAATCACTGAAGCATTCCTTATAAACCCAAAGACACATACCATTCTTTTTCCTCTCTTGATCTCCTGAAGTACAGTTTTTATATCAAAATCACCAAACTCTGCCCTTGATGTTGTTGTTAGCTGGACAGTGCCAGAAGAGAACAACTGTAAAGCAAACAAATGCACAATAACGTTAGGAGGTTACAGATATGTGGCCATAAGATTAAGGAGCAGGAACAACAGAAGGGGATGCACCGTACTCAATTATCTGCTGGTGAACTGTGCTTTGCCAATGAACTAGAAAAAAATTGCAGATTAAGCATATAAGTAATTTGGATCTTCCTTCCAATGCCCACTTGATTGCTTCAATTATATGTGATTGCATTTCAGAGGATTTTTTTTTGAATGACAAAGCAGTAGTTAAAGGATGATTATGATAATGGAATATACGAAGCATTAAATGAGTACCGCAGTCAATTACGACACTGAAGACATGCTTTTGTTCTGATAAGGATATTTCATCTCCACTCGCTGCCCCACCTAAATAATTCAGCTTACTCACACTGCCAATACCAGTGCCCCTGGAAAGCCAGAAATGGTGACAATGGGACATTTCCAAGTAGTCGCAAACCTCATATGTTTCCATTGCCTGCAGCTTTTATTGGCGGAATGCATTTCCTTTTACAGTTAGGCCAACATCGCTCACAAGACTTAATGATATAGTATATGCAGTAAAAGCTCTTGAAGGACTTCAGCTAATTTGGACATTCAAACAGAGGTGGAGAAGAGATCACGCGAAAGTCCAGCTCAACTTTCAGATAGCAGGTAAGCAGAAAAGAATTACCCTATCTCAATTGGATATGTGCCTCTATTTGTAGGATAGGAAAGACAGTCTTTTTGCAGGTACTGGGATAGTGGGCTCAGGCCCAAAACTAAAGACCAGCCCCCTCAACCAAGGGGGAGGAACCACCAAATCCTGGCCACAACTGAATTTGGGGGACAACAAATGCAAAAACAGGAACAGGAGTGGGGGTTGAAGGTTCATAATCACAGTTTTGGATGGGGACACTGACCAGAGAACCCTGGGCACTGCCCACTGCTCCTCAAAGTCCAAGGAATCACTCGACACCACCAAGAGGAACTCTCGTAGACTTTAAGATCCAAAGGGGTCATCGTGATCATCCAGTCTGACCTCCTTCAAGTTGCAAGCCATAGGACCTCACCCACCAACTCTTGTAATAGACCCCTAACTTCTGGCAGAGTTACTGAACTCCTCAAATACTTCAAGGTACAGAGAATTCACCATTTTCACTAGCTTGAATCTGCAAGTGACCCATGCTGCAGCATAAGGCAGAACTCTGCCCAGGTATGTGATACAACAAGGAATTGGAAACATCACACCGTTGCATAGCATCCTCCTTCAAGCAAGCTTCCTCCTCCAGGTCTGGTGGATGACCACCTTGGCCAGCGCCAGGAGCAGGTTGACAAAGTCTCATGACTCTGTGGGGCCCTGGATAGGATGCTTGTATATAACCAGAACCTCAACAGGAGGTTACAGAGGAGCCACAAGAGGGGCTGCAGTCTGACGCACTCTACATAGATATGCGCCAGGTGTCCCTCTTGCCGCAGAAGGGACTCTCTAAACCACACCAACTACATACCCGTGCTCACAGCACCATGAAAGAGCCATCAAGTCTCATATCTTAGGGGTGCTGTGAGACCAGACTAGAGTACAAGCTGGCCACCAGAGTTCCCCCTCAACTCCACAGGTTGCAGCAGGTCCCACCACTTGGTGTCAGGGCAGGACACGAGGGCGAAGAAGTGGGTGGTACAGAGCATGTAGAGATGTTCATGTGATACAATCTGGAGATGGACCAGCTGGATGGTGTCCAGCTGAGTCAGGTGGTGTATCACAGGCATCTGGGGGTTGCAGGGTAGGGGCCTGATGACAAGCTCTAGAGGGCCAGGTGTGAAGGGTGCGGAGCACTCTCTGCAGGATCTGCCCAAGAAAAGTGAGAGAAGTGGGTGTGGGGGGCAAGGCTGCACTCACCTCCTTGAGCACACAACAGGGTATGCACAGGGAGGGCAACCCCATATGCTCACCAAGCACCTCAGGCTATACTCATTTCCTCCGACTAGCCCAGGTGGTCTCAGATTCTGGTGACAGCAGCCAAGACCAGTCTCTGGTGCATCAAGGAGGACTCCAACACCCTTACATGAAGATTAAGGTCATGTACCAGGAGTTCAAAAGCCAGGAGGTATTCCCCCTCAGTAGCTGCTACAGACCTGGTCACTGAAACAAGCTTCCGGGTCCTGTGGAGGTCCTGGTAAAAGGCAACATCTCAGAGAGGTCTCAGGGGAGACCTCTTGGGAGGAAAAGCAGTCTTAATGTTTTTAAGGCAGCAGAATGGGATGCAGCAGAATTATATTCTATTCCTACCTCTGCCACGAACTATGTGACTTTGGGCAAGTCACTTCATTTCTATCTGCCTCTGTTCCCCATCTGTGAAATTGGGGATAAAACAGAGGGATAAGAGGCTCAGATTCTATGGCTAGTGATGGAGGCCACAAAACTACATAGATCAGAGGTTGTAAATAGATGGACTGCAAGCCAAATTTGGATCAGACGCTTTTGAACAGACCGCAAAATCTTTGTATTTATTTATCATTATTGGGGTGTGAAAAATGTTTCTCTGGAGTCTGGACCTTGACCAAGAAATCTGGACCTTGACAAAAAAAACAATTGACGACCCCTGCTAATTTCCTATCCCAAACTGTATTGTCTAATATTACTGTATGCTAGTAAACAGCTGTTTTCACCCAGAGATGAATGCATCAATTCCTTTAGGTGGTATTTTGTGATCCTTTTGCATGAAATGAGCTGTATTATGGAGATGCCAGTTTGGGCTCCAAATTTAAATGCGAGTTGAGTTTTGCACTTAAAGCACACATCTACTCGGTTATAAATGAATGGGAGCTCTATTAGAGCTCTGTTAGAATATCACTGTATTTTCAGTTTAATCTGCTTCTCAGCATTGGAGCTCTTCTTTCCCAAACTCATGCATACAATAGAGCAAAGAATACTCAAAAGCGACAAAAGGTGTGGCTCTCTGCTTAGTGAGGCTAGCCATATGGAGAAAATTATATATATATATATATATATATAAAAAAAAAATCTACCAGCTGCATTGGCTACTTATTCATTTCCAAGTACAACTCAAGATGTGGACTTTGTTTTGTACAGCCCCACCTGTATCAGGACATAACCATATGAAAAATGGAATTCTCTGCTTATATTCTTCCAGAGCCACTGAGATCAGTTGATGCACATGAGTTAATAGTTCCCTAGATGTGATCATTTAGAAGCAGGGAGTTTCCAGTGGGGAGGCACTGACTCCCCATCTCTTTTGACACCACCTGAATAAACTGATCTTCAACGCATTGTGCAAAGCTAATCGGTTTCTGCAGGCTTTTTTTTTTTTTGGGGGGGGGGGGGGGGGGGGAAGAGGGAAGGCCTGGGGCCAGAGGGCATTAGTGGTATTTTATTTTGGGGTGTAATCTTTTAGTTCAAATTATTTAATGTTATTGGAGTTATATTTTTGTTTTTTAAACACTGTACATACACGCACCTAGGTACAATGGGATTATTTTTATTACGATGAAGAGTCTACCTGAGCTAATTCCTCCATCTCTAAACATAGTCAACATAGTCATTATCAACAGTGCCTCTGGTGAAAATAAATGAACTGCTCAGCTCACACCACTTTAGTCGTCGGAGAGATTACTGGAAGCATAGGCTGTATTAATACATAACTACATGTTAGGGCACTGTACTAACAATGCATCATATGGCACGGCAGTTCAGAAAAATTAAAACCCCACACTAACCCAAATATTCTACTTACCATACACTTATAGTGTGCTGCTGCCTTTTTGGCATTAAATATATGAAGCTTTCCTCTAGCTTCATTTTCTTCTTCACCTGCATGACAGAATCCACATTTAGGTTTTGTATCACTGGGACTGCTTCTGTGGGGAGACCTGTCTCTCTGAAAGAAAAACATTTTACTAAGATATACTGCTGGGTTCCAAGTAAGGTAATAATTTAACAAGTCTCTGGCCACCAGCTGGAGACTCAAATGCTAGTTTAATTTCAAAGACAAACTTTCTTCTAAGAACTTTAGCATATTTATATTTACTGCTTACATAGGAACTGCTTTCTATTTCATCTGTGCCATGTGAGGATGTAGATCTAGTGTCTTCTGACTGCCCTTTGAGATTTGTTTTTCTTGGCTTTCCCTTACGACCCCTCTTTTTTCCTTTGGGTGGTGAAGGCTCCAATTCGTGTTCATTGACACCTTCTTCTAAATCTGCTTAGAAATTAGAAAACAACATCAAGTAAATATCAAAAATAAAAACTGTTTTACAAAAAATTATATAGGAAAAATAAATGTTTTTTACTATTTTTCTTGCCCATGTTTATAAAAATTTATTATTTCCAATTAAAAATTTGTTTTACAATCTTCAACCATCTACCATTATATATACACACACATCACCTAACACATCTCTGAAAACTACTGTCTAAAATGTTTAAAGTTTCTTTACAATCATACACAATACATTTAACATTATGTCAACATCCCATTTCAGAGCTAAAATCGGACTTTAGATACACATGCTAATCTCCTGCTGAAGGCAATGGGAGCTGAGCAAGTACCTGAAAGCAAGAATTGACCACACCCATTGGTAACCTCATTTATTCTAGGTAACCTGCTTCCCTCTATTAAACAGCCGAACCTCTATTTTGAACCAACAAGTGCTCTTTGCCAGAATGAAATTTGATTTTTTTTTTTAAATGAGAAGCAAACACCAATGTAAGTCACATTCACTAAGGAATGCCTCTCTCTCTCTCTCTCTCTCTCTCTCTCCTTGCTTTAATGCTTGAAAGCTTCACAGCTTGTTTAAAAGGAAATTTCATCCATTTTGGTCATTCCAGTGACATGAACATTTAGAATTGTAAAAATCATTTATCTCCATGAATAAATTATAAAACAAATTTGAATATAACATTTTAGTTACAACATACTTTTAAGTCTACTGATAGTGGCAGCAATCAGCTAGCTGGAGAGCAACCTCCTGACACTGGAAATATTACAGCCCAAAGACTTAAGTGGTTTCTATAAATAGACATTTTATGTATTATATATTAAACACAAATATGTTAAAGCTGGATTTTCATGGCCTTTACATTTTTTGATCCTCCTCTCTTGACATATGGGTACTGTCTGTTCTCAGCAACTCAACTATCTTATAACTGCTTTATCAGAAGAACTTACAAGTAAAGGTTCCCTTAAAATGATAAAGTACTAAACTTTTAAAAATCATTGTTATCAGATATTAAGCCTGGGTTCTTCAAAGGGGCCTAAAGGAGTTAACCATCCAACTTCCTTTGGCTCCTTGGAAAACACCAGCCTAAATGTTTAATTGCTTCAGCCAGCTGTAATCAAACACTGAACATCCCCCTTTGATTATTCAAAATGTGTAGTTAACACAGACCTAGGGCAAACCTTTCAGGCTTGTTTACTTTGTTGCCCAACTGACTTGCATTTAGTATTAAATAGCCAGTTCTTGTGCTCAGTTGCTAAGAACTTTCCTGACAGTCAGCCATTTATAAAATCAGTCTTTTTAGAAAAGACCAAAATGCAGATTTGACAGTTGGATTTTTCTATGGAATCATGCTCTGTACACATTCCTAGATAAGTTACTCTTCACAATCCAAAAAAACAAAGGTGTAGATGAACCCCTAAGTGGAATGGAGTCCAAAGTCAGAAGATCTGATCTCCCCCTTTTTACAATAGTGACAAATGTAGTGTTGCTTTTTATTTAGGCATTACGAGGACACCTATCACCAGGATACCCTAGCCTCCATACCTAAGCAGGATATTCCTGTTTCAGGACCTGAACACTGTACCACAAATCAGAAGATTCCAATTTACACCATTTTTGTTTTTTCCAGTTCTAGGATATGACTAAACCTAGTTGCATGTTATTCTACCCTGATGGTTAACCTAGTGTACGTAGCCAAGGCTTACAAAGATCAATTCCTAACCCTTGGATATATCCCACTGCTATCATAATCTAGCATAGATGACAAAGCCTTGGCCTGAGACTTAACATACAAACCATTCCTATCCTCCCTTCTTACTGCAGCTGTTGCCAGTCTCCAACAGGACTAGACACACTTGCACTTCTCTTAATTGAGGAGAAAAGACTTATCCACATGCTTCCACCACAGGTTAAATACAAGCTCAAATATAATGCCTAAAAAGCATTTTTCTGTTGTATGTTCTGAAAGCGGCCAAAATTTGAGAAGCTATGTAATTCTCACAAGTTTCTGTAAATCAATTTGGATTAGATTTGCCAGGTTTATCAACAATACACATTTTTCTCAACCTCTACGTAAACTTAATGAGTCAACCTAGCTCACCAGGACCTACTTTTTAGCAGGTAATAGGTTTTATTGAACCAACCTCTGTCGATGAAAGAGAAACTTTCAACCTACACAGAAGAAGCTTGTCAAAAGCTTGTCTCTCACCAACAGAAGCTGGTCCAATAAAAGATATTACCTCATCCACATCTTGTGCACCTCATATTCTAGGACCAACACAGCTACAACACTATAAACTACTCTTTAACAAGAATATATGCCACATTCCATAGTTTAAGATACAGAGGGGCAACAAAGCAGCACATTTTCTTTCTTTAGTATATATATATATAGTAGGACCTAGATTGTGCCGTGAAATACAATTAACAATTTCATTGTTAAGAGTTTGAGAGCCACAAAAGATGACTGCCATATTAGCCTAGTTTAGTTTGCGTTTCAGATTAACTGTTAAAGACCCACAATCAATATGGGTATGGAGTGGTGAAACCCAAAGGGAACATCAGGCTCCAGACTGGGTGTGACAAACTGAGTCCTATACTTCTGAGAAGCACTTCTAAAGAGTGGAACCCTATTTTATAATGTCCCTCCTCACATGCATGTAATTCTGGGTCCTCCGCTAAAATACTGAAGTCTTTCAAATCCTAGCCTTAAATCTTTCATTTATAGTAATCATAGGTGTTTCTTGTAACAGTAGGTAAAAAAAAATTCAGACACATGTATAAATTGGTGTCCCTTTAATCAGTGTTTGAAAAGTTCAAATTGTTCCTTCCAATATGCATTTGTCTACACTGGATTTCACCCGCCATAATGCTGTCCAGTCGCCTAGCTTTGTTAAGTTTTACCAGAGTCCCTCAATATTTCAGTCCTGACTACCCTCAATAATTGCTTGTCAGACACAAATTTTTCCACCTCTAAGTCCATCCTCTGGCCCCAATAATTAAACACTTGGGACACTGTTCTGCTCACTACCGTCAGTGCTGAAAATAGGACTATCAATAATTAGACGAAAATGAACATACATGATGAAAACCAACTTATTTATAAATAACTGTCCCAGGCTCATGACAGAATCCTTTCTGAAATACTTATTTTGTACTTTATTTGCTCTCTTGCAAGAGTTGTTTTAATACTAAAGATTTAAACAGCAAAAAGACCATACATTAAAAAATGATTTTATTAAGTAATATACCATGAGGAAAGCTGAGGATTCCTAAAGAACAGCCCTTTCTGCCCCAAAACCAGTATCTCCAACAAAGCTCAGAATTCACTGAAATCCACACACTGTATCCCCCTTTCCTGAAGGTGGATCTCTGTCAATAAAAAAAAAATCCAAGATAGATTCAAGTCCCAATCCTACATATAGTGTGAACCTGGGACTGATTTCGAAGGGGCTCTTGTGCTAGCATATCTAGTTTCAGGACGGATTCCTTGGAACGTGAGTTTCTCTCTTAGTTGCAGCACTAAGAACTGGTAGAACAGGACAGAAAATAAAAGCCTGTAACCAGGCTTAACACAGCAGCGCCCTGGAGAGTCTTCGCTATTCAATAGACAATTTGGTTTGTGCCCTATCCCTCCCCTCGAGCCCACTGCCAAGCTTACCCTGTTTCCCTGGCATCTGATGGTTGGGTGTTTCCAACTTCTCATGTCAGCTTGAACTAAGGGAAACACAAAAAGTTGTTCAACACCTCCCTGACCATATGAAGTGTTATCATGGGTCCCACCCATATTGTGAAATCCCCTAAGGTTCCCTAGATGTTCTTCACCTGCCCCCCTCCCCTTCCCCATTAGCCTTTCATAACAAAGTCTTATGTCAGATAAGCTGCCCTCAAAAGTCCCTAAAATGCTGTCCCTGAAGAAGCGAGTCTTACACGCCTGAGATCCAGCATGTGCTCTCAGAATAACATAGTCCAGAGACTATAGTCTCCATTTTCAGATGACAAAAAAAAAATGTTTTAATCAAGAACATACTAACTTCAGATCAGCTGACAAAATCCAGGAGTGAGAGAGTCGCATATTTATAGCTTACAAATCCACTATCAGTACCAAGCAGTATAAATCCGCTTTTTATACAACAGTTGACTCCACGGGTTGTCAGCCTGGAGGTCCCATTTCTTAAGGGGTTGAGGGAGTGTCCCTTTTGTTATGGGTAGAAGGAAACTGGGTCCTGAAACTTTTTCCTGTTTTAATGTGGAGTCATGGTATTGAAGAGGTTGAGATCCACTAGTTTATTCTTTATTGTGTGATCCTTAATTATGTTGGGGATTTCCTCCCCTTCTTTAAAACGTAGTGTTAAAGCAAAGTAACACAAATAACTATATTAAAGTAATTTTAAAATGGTGACAAAGCAATAAAAAGGAGGACATGTCAAATGGAGGCTAACGCTGCTATATCTAACTACCAAAGGGGTCTCTAGACTGCAATGCAATAGCACAGCAGAGCAGTTACACAGGAGGAAAAGAGACTCAAGATGATAAAATAAGGATGGTACTAAGCAAACCTGATTGGTAGGGTTTGTAGAAAGTGGTATTGTAGATACGGGGTTCAAGTTTAGATATTGTGGAGATGTCTCAGTGTGCTTACTTTTATTAAATCTACACAAAGTATATACATTTTGGTTTAAAATTGTTAAAGTGCATTACAAATAAAGAAGGATTTCTAGAAATCAGAGCAAGTCAGTATTAAGTTTTATAAAATAAAAGGGGTTTAAATTAAGAAAGAACAAAAAAGTATAAGCTAAACGATAGTTAAGGATAATAATGTAAAATATTCTTTAAAATATCAGAGGACTGAAAAATAAAAACCACAAGGTGGCAATGTAATTATTTTTACTGGAAAAGAAATGGCAGAAAAACTAAACAGTTTCTTTGCATCTGTATTTGATAAGGAGAATGTGACTGCATCCACAGATACCAGTGAGGATAAATTAGGAGAGATTGACATAAAAGTAGTGGAAAGTAAGTATTTGAATACGTGGACAAATCACCAGGTAGCAGTAAGTTACATCTATAAGTGATGTGAAATTACAGATGAAAATGTTCAACTGCTTATTTTCAGGAAATCTTTTTGATAATGGAAAAAGACCAGATCAGAGGAAACTATCAATATGATTCTAAAGCATAGAGATTTTCAGGGGAAAAGGCTTAAAATTCCGCACCTGTAAGTCCAATTATTATTTTATATTTTCAAGTATACTAGATTCCGCATAGAAACCAGTAATGACATGGACCTTGACCAAAAGAATGTATCGTCTGAACAGCATTTATATTAGGAAGTGTTTTAGATTATTTGTGTGTATAATTTAAGGATGCTTTTGTAAAGTTTGACACTGCTGACTATGAGATACTGCTGTCTCACCTGAGAGAGGTGGCAGGAGACTAGGGTAATGTATTAAAATGATTTGAGTCCTTCCTGAAAGGACACTCCCAACAAGTAATGATGCCATGCACCTGCACCAATAGGCCCCTCACTTGTGGGCTTCCACAAGGATCAGTTCTCTTTCTGGTCCTTTTCAATATTTACATACAACTACTAGTCACTCAACACAGACTCGAGTGCCAGCAATACGCAGATGGCACACAGCTATGCCTATCCTTCATCACATATAATCACACCACTACCAACATGATGGCCCAATGTTTGGGTGAGACCAGGTCATGGATGAAGTATAGCTAGCTGAAGTTGAACTTGAGCAAAATAGAGGTGATGCTAGAGGGAGGAGGGAAGTATTTAGAGGAATTTGCAGGCACAGTACAGTCTCCTTGGTTGAAGGTTCACATCCACAAATGGTCATTTCAGGCTATAGTCTAGGAGTACTATTGGATTTCCTCACTGATCCTGAGCTCTTAGCATTACTCACAAATGTTGCAGTGTTTCTATCATCTCCAGTTGGCTACGAGACTCCATCTCATCATGGCAGAAGAAGAGCTGGCCTCAGTTATTCAAGCCTTCATCATCTTTTGGCTGGATGACAGCAATGCGGTATACCTGGGCATGAAACCTTCAGCACTTCGGAACCTCCAACTACTATAAAACGCTGCAGCACAGTCTCCTCAAAAACAAACACATCCTACTCTCAACTGGCTCCAGACAGAATTCTCAATCAAGTTCAAGATATTGGTCCTTATCTTGAAAGCGTTCCATGGCCTGGGCTCAAGATACAACAGAATCTCAGAGTTATGAACACCTTGGGAATGGAGGTTTTCCATAACTCTGAACAAAACGTTACGTCTGTTCTTCCAAAAGTTTACAATTGAACATTAACTTAATACAGTTTCGAAACTTTACTGTGCAAAAGAAAAATGCCACCCCCCCTTTTTTAAGTAGTTTATGTTTAAGGCAGTAAGAGTAAACCTCATCTGTGAGAGAGACAGATCCTTCACCAGGACTGTTCGGAGACTTGGGAATGAACTCTCCCACAAACTAAAGATAATCACAAATCTCCCTACTTCCCAATCCAAATGCAACACACATTTATTTGACTTTGCCTTCCCTAACACACACATCAACAGGTATTTTTAAAAATAAATTTAAAAGCCCCTACTAAAACAAGACACTCCACTGCACACGCTTGTCCCTCTCAGGAGAGGATAAGAGTACAAATAGTATGTGACAGATGTGCAGTCTCATTGCTTAATGCACTACTTGAAGGCACTCAGCTACTACAGTGATGAGTGCAGTATAAAAAGTGTCACAGATTCAAACTGAAGAATTACATAAAATCTTCCATAAACACAACGCACTGTTTCAATATCAAGGTAAAAGATGCTTCTTTTCCTCTAGTTATCGAGTGGACTTTTTCCATAGGGAGAAGTCTTTGCAAATCAGACTATTGAAACAGTTGCTATGAGGATGTTTGTTCAGACTTTTAGGATGGAGTAACTGCTTTTTGACATAACATGTAGACATTTTGGGCGCATATTTAGAGGAATAGTCTCCAGAAGATACAAAACAAGGTGGCTCTGGTTAGTTGGGTCTAATCTGTCTTCTGCAGAAAGACTATGCAACCTCTCTGCAGTAGAATGGAAAGATAAGAGGACCAGACCTTGTGAGTTAGGATGCCATTGTGGTTTTTACATGTGACTAGAGAAGTGTGTGCATAGTTCAGCAACTATACGGTGTGAAAGGCGTAGTGTACGCCTGACATTAAAGAAAATGAGGCTGCATCAAGAAGCATTTACTCCTGACTAAAACGCAAATCTCATCCCAGATGAATCAGAACATTGTCTAAATCTGATGCCAATATGTCTTTGATGTTTTTCCTGTTGGCATCTGGTTTATGCAGAGCACGGAATAAAATAATTGCTTTGGTACAGAATGTGCTATTTCTGAATGGGTCTGCTAGAAAAATGTTGTCCTCACTCAACTCCCTGAATTACGTGAGATTAGATCAAATATGAAGTTTGTAAAGAAATAAAAAGCATGACGACTAATGGAATCTTTAGATTTCCATCTGTGGAAAGACCATTCCCTTTAAATCCCTGAGAGCTTTGGGTGCAGCAACTGTGGTAATTACGGACACTTCATTCTGTGACCTCACAGCTTCCAGGCATCTGTTCCGAACATTAACAATGTGTACAGTCATATGGCCTCTTATTATTCTCCATTTGATTACTATGTAGCAGATGTAAAAGGAATGAGATGCAGATGTTCCTTTCTTGAAATATTCCTCATCAGTTAAGTAAGGACAGTTTGGAAGGGCTAAGACAGCCCCATTCGGGGAACTGAAAGATATCAGAGTTAGTTTTTGGCCATCAATTAGTCCCAAATGAATATGTTTAAAATCATAAAGCAATAACGTATCAAAGCTATAGGGCCAGATTTTCAGAAGAGTTCAGCATACAGCAGCTACTGTTCTAATTGGGATGCTGAGCACTTTTTATTATCTGGACCATACTCTGGAATGAAGAGGTAAAATTTACCATCTTTATAGCAATACTAGCAATCAAGGCTATTGGCAAGGAATTCCTCTGAGAAAGCTCTTGTCTAGATTCCGAAAGGAGAGTTAAATTACTGAAAGTTCTTTTCTTATTCTTGAGGATATTCACAACCAGGTACTTAAGTATGTACTAATATTTAGTAAGCCTTACTTTAGGAATGTTCCTGGAACAGAACACAAGCACCTCAGATAAGTATTGTCCCAGTTTTATGCAAGACCAGGTACTTCTCTGCACTGAAGAAGAGACAGTGATATCTGTGGGTTGGTTGCATAAATTAGAATACCAGTAGCACACAAAAAGTGGACACCTACACTAATCCCCTGAAAGTATTAACTGGTTCTAGAAGTAGGCTGTCTTCTACCCCAATGGCAAAAAAAAGTAGGATTCTACCCCAATGACAAAAAAAAAAAATTGATCAGACAAGGGACAAACTTGCAGAAAGATAAGACTGATTATCCAATACAAAGTAGACTATTGACAAAAATTCTGTTAATCTAAGAATGATAAAAGTTTAACATTTGAAGGACCTGTAATTGCCCTGAGAGTAAAGCATACAACTGACAATCTTAGTTCTATTCCTGGCTTTGACACTGGCTTACTGAGTGACCTTGAGCTCATCACTAATTCTATGTCCCTTAGTTTCCCCAGTTCACTTGGAGATCCTCAAATGTAAGGTAACAAAGAAAAATTATTTTTGAACCACACCATAGAAACAACCCAAAATGACTGACCAAAATTGCAACTAATGAAGGAAAATAAGTCTGAGTCAACTTCAGTCCCAAACTTCTCAAAACAAATACAATTGTGCCAAGTTGCGTAACAATTCAACTAATGAAATGCTGTAATATCATTTACAAGCCGAACAGAACAATGATAGCAACTCCCACATGATGTTGGGTGTTGAAAAAAAATCCAAGAGCCCACTGGGTTTCCCAAACAAAATGCTTAATTTGGGGTTGGATTTTATTTACTAGATAAAAGATTTCTAAGCGGTGAGAAAAATAAAACCAATATCTAGACAGTTTAGAGGACAATGCACTTCAAATAGCTCTCAATCTGCTCTTCTGAACAGCTGCCTCTAAACTACTTTAACTGACATGCTCTTCTAGTTAGTAGGAATACAGCATGTAAGATTCCAGCTTGATCTCTATGCTTATGCAGAGGCAACTAGTTAACCCTTGAGTTGTTAGATTAAAGCTACTGTGTAGAGGCATGCATCTGTCTAGCGTACCATTTGGATTTTATTGCGATTACTTCTGCATCTGAGCGAAGAGAAGAAATATAGATTCATCACATATAGCTCTGATGTCATGTGAATGCTGGACCAAAAAAGAAATATTAAAGGAGATCAACAATTTGCAAGACTAGAGAATGACTAAGTATAGCTTTTTGTGCCACCAAGCTAAATTTATTAAATTTAAAAACAAACAGAAGACACTTCATACTCCTGGGTGAATTCTACACCACTACTCACGTACAGAATTTATGTCCCCCACAAATTTCTTTGCTTCCCTGCAGAAAAATGACTTTGTGATGGGGAAGCAAAGGGAAGCCACAAAAACAGTTATGCGACCCTCCCTTGCAGTATGTTTCAGGAGCCCAGAGCAGCCAGCATAGAGGTAAATCACTGTGGGGCAGGGGTTGGGACTAAGGAAGACCCAGCTGGTGGCGCCTACCTTGTGCCAGGCTCAGCTGCTAGTCCTGGCTGGGCTGGGCAGGACAGGACTTCCTCTTCCCCTGCATGACATCTGGGCCAGGTTAGACCCACCCCCAGATTTCTCTCCCAGCTGTAGGAAACTCTGCAAACTCCACAGTGATCTACCACCTCTGTACAGCCAGTGGCCTGTGTTCCCCAATGCCATGCTGGAACTTCCTCTTGGGCTTCATGAGAGATTTGGACATCAAAGAGTAAATGTTCATTAGGGTAAACAGGTTTTTAGCTGTTTAACTTTAATTAACGTTAAAGTAAGTAATTTAGCCAAATCTCTGTGCACTACACTGAAAGTTTCCCCAACAGGTACTGGATGGCATACCATTCCTCCAGAAAGGGGAGAAGGGCTTGGTATGCAGTAACATATTGGTCTCTAACAGCTATTGGCCCACCAAGCTGGAATTGCTAACAGACACCACAATACATACCTTTCAGGCTTTAGCAAGAACTCCAAAGAGAACAAATGTTTTCTAGATAAAGTAGGAAGAATAAATGTTGGTCTTAATAGATATTTTGGGACAGCATTGTCCACAGAATTTAAGTCCCAATGATTTTTGATTGTCTAAACGTGACATGACCCAAATGAGAAACTATTATTCTATTAAAAATATTCTATTCCAACAGCTGCTTCCAAAAGAGCTAAAATAAAAACAGAACTATTGCAATTAGATTAGGACACATAGCCAGAACTGCTCTCCACTGATCAAACCCCTCTCCCACAAAAACCCATACCCTTCCTTCGCATCTGTGAGGCACATGACCACAGATTAGCATTAACTGTTCTGGTAGGCAAACAACCCCAAGAGTGAAATTCATGGAAACAAAATAATATATGACAAAAAAGTTATTATAACAGCATTTGATTATTCAGTCCAATTTGTTTACTCTTCTCTACTTGTCTTTTCTAGTATGCCAAGCCCTAGTTACCCTTTACACATTCAACTCCCTCCTTGACACTCACTTTTTCCATGTTGACCACAAAAAAATAAGCCAACAAAATATGTAAGAAAAACTCTTCTGGGCTTCTCATTGTGCCATGTTTTTTTGTGACAGACTCCCTATGTGCCCGTTCCAGTCTTGAGTACAATGTCAGCACTTAAATAGTAAATAACACAGGAGATCCTTTAAGCCCCTTCTCAGAGTGCTGAGGACCACCTGATATCTCATTCTTTTGAAGACATAGCAACTATCTCTCAGGATACAAGTATCTAGCAGCATATTCAAATGCTGCCGCTATAGAATGATGTAAGGTGTTTCCTCATCAGAGACTACATGTGCTTGTTTTGTTATATTTGTACATGGCCTAGGAAAACAGGCCCCTGGCCTGGTAGGCGCTACCAAAATACAAACTATAAACAACAGCACTGTTCTGTCAGTTAGGCATACTCAGTCCCCAGAAGCCTGAGAACAAAGACAGTCTGATTTTCAAACTTGGGACCCCCACTAAAAAGAGCACACACACTATGGCAACATATTATTGACCCAAATCCTCCATTTCAATTCAATGGAGTGAAAAATGAAAATTCAAACAAGATATATCGGGTTTTTTTGTCTTCAACAACTCAGACAGACTTAACCAAAGCGGTTATAGAAAACACTGCTTTTGTGTTTTTAAATAGGGTTACCATATTTTGTGCCTCCAAATGGAGGACACTCCCCGGGGCCCCGCCCCCCGCCCCGCCCCCGCCCCAACTCCGCCCCCTCCCCTGCTTCCCGCGAACATTTAATTCGCGGGAAGCCTGAAGCAGGTAAGGGGGGGGGGGGGAGGAGGCGCGGCCCAGGCTGGCCCCCCGGCGCCTCCAGCCTGGGTCGCCTCGGGCCCTGGGGTGCCGGCCCCGACCGACCACCCCCCGCGGGCCCGGCTCCCGGCTCCCAGCCCCACGGGCCCGGCTCCCGGCTCCCAGCCCCACGGGCCCGGCTCCCGGCCCGGCGCACCCCCCGGCTCCCTCCCCGACCCCGGCTCCCTCCCCGGCTCCCGGCCCCGCCCCCGGCCCAAGACGCCCCGGCCGAGCCTCCCGATTTTCCCGGACATGCCCGGCTTTTGGGGATTTCCCCCCGGACGGGGATTTGAGCCCCCAAAAGCCGGACATGTCCGGGAAAATCCGGACGTATGGTAACCCTATTTTAAAAAAAAACTGCAATCATTAATATTTGAAAAAACAGTTCTTGCTCTTCTGCAGTAATTTTTTCCATGTCCTTTCCAATACAAATATCCATCTTAAAATACAGAGCCCCTCACAGTAAAGAGTGACATATTAGAATAGGCAGAAACAGCTCTTGCAGACTCTCAAATACTAGCATAGACCTTGGCCCTGCAAGGAGCTCCACAAAGCAGCAGAGGTCCATTCCCATGGAACAACTTGCAGGATTAGGATCACAATTAGGTTTTTCAATAGATGGCAATAGCTATGAGCCAACAGTGAGTATATGTACTTTGTGTGTCTGTCTAAACTAACTATTTACATGAGAGACTCGTCTAGTCCTTCACTTCACTCCAAACCTTTCCATAAGAATTTTCATCCTACAATACTGTTTATAAAACCCCCCAAACAGAAATTAAGACACCAAACTATACTACAGTAACTGGGTCTAGTCTATTTTAAATCTATTAACTATTAATACAAATTCTATGCTGTTTCTCCAGTCTCCTTAATAAAGCCTGGTTAGTTACAGAAGTCATAGTGCAGTGCATGTTACATGCAGAGTGTATGACGATATTTAGCTATAACTGGATAACATAAAAATCCAGTTTTAGCCTGGAATTTCTGATTTACATTGTGCAAAAAGATTTGGGGGGAGATTAAATCAAATATCTAATATTAATATAATTATTTAATGTGAATGGCACAAAATAATATGTATATGCTAAATAAAATGCATTTGGCAGAAAGAAATGACAATTTACAAGAGATTCAAAAATACCACTAAAAGACACAGTAACACATTTCTTCATTGTTTAAATTTGAGGTTACATTTCAATTTAGAATGATGAAAAGGTAAACTAATTTCTACTCACCCAAATTCAAATACAATAGAAAAAAAGCAAAGACTATCACTACACAATTGTGCAACTGGGTTTGAATGTCAAAAGACCATACAACATATTAAAGCTATTTTAAATGTATTGCCCAACTGCCTCACCCGTTCCAACAGTCTCCCCTCAGTTATGAGACGGTTGCATGAGTGCTTTCATACAACTGCTTGTGTTAATCAGTTCATCGGTCAAATAGCCAAAGGGAGCATTTCAAAGGGTAATCTGACCACAACCCCTTATATATAATACCAGATCTCTCTTCTAATTTATGACAAAATTATCAGGAATATTACGAAAGGAAGACCTAAAGCTTAACTGATAAAAGAAATACTGTAGTTTTGTAGGATTTTGTTACAAACAGCGTAAGATATAGCCATTGCCTGACAAAACTGACACATTTAAGATGTAGAATACTTACCTGAACATACAAATCAGATTCTTCCCAAGAGGGAACACATTACTTTCACAGAATCTTTATTATGACAGAGCATCAGAACCCCAGAGCATTCTGGGATTTATTTATTTATTTTTAAATCAGATGCCTACCTTTTAGCATCTTAACACCATATGCAAATTCCCTACATATGTTCAGCTTCAGATTAATTCTTTCAGAAACACATCTAATTCTAGTCCAGTTCTAGTTTGCCCAAAACATTTATATTTTCCACAAAATTTAAGATGTAATCAGAGTATCTGTCGGGGGAGGGAGAGGAGGGGGGGGGAAGAGAGAATTACATTAAATAGTTTTACCTTCAGAGTTACGTGTAGTTTTCTTGTGTTTTCGGCATAAAATCCTATAAACAAAGCAGTTAAACTGTCAGATAAGTCATGATTCAAGGCTTATTTAGTTTAATTTAAATAGCAGTACATTTCACCCCATTTACAACTCTCTAAAATTCCAATTTTGCAGTTAAAAAATGTAGACAGTCTAGCACACTGTTATATTAAACTCCATATTCACCATTATATTTTTTTTAAACCCAATATGTTTGTATTCATTGACAGTTTTACCAAGAGGGTGAAATATAAATACAAACAGAAACATGATAGATAAATAGTAGTTACATGTAAATGCCTTGTGAGGGTTTCTCTCTTATTTGAGCTTTATCATGCAATGCACAGTAGTAGTGATATGTCTTGTGACACGTTTTCACATCACAACCAATGGTTGCTCCTGGACAATGGCATAAAGAGCACATCTATAATAGAAAGAAAAATAAAATTCATGCTAGCAGTAGTTTAATACTTTTGGCTTTGGAAATAATTGGAACTAACAGGCATAAAATAACTCCCCTCCTCACCAAACAGATGGCATTACGGAGAGCAATGTATTTAGTCATACGGTCTTTATCCGCATTTTTCCCCAAGTGTCATTTTTAATTAATTTTAAAAGGAGAGATAGATATGTCAGCTACTCAATTATAAAATATAACAGCATGATAATAATTTTATCATCTTCATTATTAATGCAGTGGAAAAATAATCCAATAACTTTAGCTAAGTAAGAAGTGCCATACTGGAACAAACTTAATTTTTCACTTAGATGTTATGCTTCCAAGAGTGGGCTATACCAAACACTGATCAACTGTGGATTATACTATGAAAGAAGGAGAGAAAAGGGACTTTCTTGCTGACCTCAGCTGGCAAATCAGTTTATTCCCTGAAGCATAAGGACGAATGTTTGAAATTTTACCTTAGTTAACTGCAGCTGCCTGCCATTTTTTCCCCCCTACAACTGTCTAACCATCTTTCTAATAATTTGCTTCAGTCATATTCCATGACACTGTGGTACACAAAAGGAATTTCTCTTATTTGTACTAATACCACCACCTTTTTGTTCTTATGCTATAGAAAAGGCTACATAGAGGGCTATTGCTTTACTCTTCATTTTCCAAGGATAGGCACTTTCCACACTACTTTGTAATGGTTTCTCATTTGAGAAACACCTCTTATGCTTCTAAAAATTTTCATGGCCCTTCTTCATGTGCTGAATTAAAGGGGAAGACATACAGTCAATGTATATAATGCCCTTAATATTCACCATATTTTTTCTAGCTTCTTAACACTGCTCAAACTCTTACTGAGTTTTTGATTGATTCTGAGGTATGTTTACTGAGCTAAATATTTATATCTAATTTGTTTCCTGCAAGGTTATAACTAATTCAAAACCCATCAGCATACATGACCAGTTTAAATTGTTCCTTACAATATGCATTACCTTTCATAAGTCTATGAAGAGTAAAATTACCCATCCATCATCTTGCTTAACTGCCTTGCTTATTAGGTCCTTCTACAGTTCTTCCAATTCTTCTTAGTCTTAACTAACCTAAATAAACCTGCCACCAGCAAGTTTTGTAACCCCACTATTTACCCCATCTTGAAGTTAACTGAACAAAACAAAAAATGAGCTGAATCTTGGATCATTCTGCTATTTACCTCCCTACAAATTGAGAAAACTGCTCTATTCATACTGTTCCATTGCTCTTAATCAGTTTTTAAATCCATGGTAGGTGTCTAATCAATCCTCTGTATTTCAAGTTTCCTAAAGTTGCTCACAAGAAGTTACTTATTAAAATGTATTTACACATTAAAAATAAACATATCTATTAGTTCCCTTGTATCCACTATTTTAATTTTCATATATTTTAATAGGTTAGACAGGCACAATTTACTCTTACATAAGCTGTGAAATCTCTGGTAAAATGACAAACTAGAAGAACCTTTATATTGATTTATTGAGCTATTTCCCATTGAAATAAATTTTTTAATTTGTTGGAATGATTTTTATTGGTTTTTTAAATTCTCTATGTACATCAGGCACATGGAAAGTTCTAAGCACAAAAAAAACATTTTTAAGGGTTTCTTCTCACATACAGCTAATAGAAGCAATAATGACCTCAGATCAGCGCATTTACTGGAAATTAAGAACAAGCTGATATTACTGGCCTATTATAGCTCAACCCCTCAACTATTACCAGAAATATTCTGCATTTCTCCCATCATTGCTTTAATATGCAGAAGTAGCTTCAAGTCTTCAGTGCCTATTTGCTAAGTAGCAACATCTGCCAAAATAGGACAACTCCTTAAACTCTGTCTGCCAGCAGACAGAATTTAGTAAAAACTACCAATATGACTATTAGATTTGGAGAACCACATTGAGTGCTTTACTGCTTCTCCTATAAAGGACCAGTCAAGAATGGAAAACAAATCACTAAGTGCAACATGTTTGAAGAGAGGGCACATTCAAGCTTATCAGGACAAAACCATTTAGCCTCTTCATATAAAACTTGGACCTAGTTCAAGTGCCTGGTTTCTCTAGATGGTGTGCTTTAAGAATCCGCCCTCTTCCAACAGGTTACTGAGAGAACAAAAAAAGATTCAGAAGCACAAAGAAAATCTATATTCTCATGAATCCCAAACATACAGATCTCGTAAAACCATTTAAAAAGATTTCTTGTTGGCCCACAGCCATATGCTACTCTGCTCTTTATAAATATCAAATCTCCAATTACACCTATATTCTCCAACTAGTATAACTCAATGAAGACATAATATAATTAGAGCAAATAAAACTCCACACTGAAAAAGACTAAGCAAAGTATTGTACTGTTTAGTGACGAGGCTGTAAGTATAATGAGGTGCAACATCATGCAACTTCAGCCTCCAAAGAAAGCATCCCTGGTAAAGCCTCTTTCAGACCCCCTCCCGCATTTCTCCCCCCAAAAATGACAGTGTCTAAGGACTGTTTTAGTTATACCGTATCACTTGTTAGAAAATATTTCCAAAACCAACCATCTCCCAGATAAGAAAGATGATCATAATAATACCTAGCTCTTATATCAAACAGAAATCTGCTTAAAAATTGAGTAATGCCTTGCAAACAAACAGCAGTTCATATCACACAGTTCCGTAGCAGTTTGAGGCTAAACTAGTTTTCAGTATGTGCATCTCATGAAAAATCTGCATCCCAAGGCTCTATTAAATCATTAAAAAATTGAAGTAATAAGTATCTTGGCAGTAAAGGACAGTTTTTGGCAGTGAAACCAAATGTTGGTAAAGGAGCAGTGTTACACTTGCATAGCTCCCTGGAATGTGCTTCCATTGTGAAATCTGTCAGAAAATATTAAATAGGGAAGTAAATTTAAGAAATGCTGGTTTCTCTTTGTATGCAGCCCATTAAAAAGAACAAATTTATTTTGTTAATGAGTTTTAAAACTTGATTGGGAAAATTATGCCACATATTCACTATAAGCATCTTTATTTGCTGACAACATAAGGTGAGTGCAAGAGAAAATTTTAAGATTTGCAGTTCATTTTTAGGAATTCCAAAAATATTCCACAATCTCCAAAATAACCTATTTATATATTTGAATTAGACTATACACATTATGATTAAAATACAACAAACTGATTGCTTTAAGAAGCTTCCCATCGTTAGTCATTTGACATTTAGAACTCAGTCCTATTCCTATTGAGATCAACTGCAAAATTCCTATTGATTTCAATAAGGGATCACACCTGTTGGTGGCTATCCAGCTAACTACCATCCTACCCTTTCTCTGAGATTTACCCTCTTAGAGTTCACAGGCACAGGGAAAACATTTATTAAAAACAGATATGATACAATAGATAACTTCAGTAGTACATTGAATTACTTCATTAGATACTTTGCAGAAGTTAAGAAAATGCTACTTTTCCATTACAGAATTACAGACTTACCAGTTTAGTGCCTCTTTTTATTTCCTTTTGAACATCTTCAATAGAAAATCCACCGAGACTCTCATTATCAGAGTGTGAAGATACCAATGCCGACGAAAATAGCTGCAAGTTGTGTAAAAACAAAACTTAATTTTAAAGGGTTTCCAGTAATATGGAATAATTATTTGTAAAAAGGAACAATTTCAAAATAAAAATAAACAGTGGTATTAGTAACATATACCACTGCCACAAGTGGGCTGAAATCATTCAGGATTTCGTTTGTTTACATAATGTAGTTAACAACTCACTGCTTTAACTTCCTTTTCCTCTGTTACTTACCATACATTTGTGATGTGCTGCCACCTTCTGGTTTTCAGACATCAATAGTTGTCCACATTCATTATCTTTATTAGACCTACAAAAACCACACTTCCGTTGCCTTGAAGACCCTTTTTTCTGTCCAATTGAGCTTGTCATGATTTTTAAAATGGCTTTAGAATGACACTTCTGTCCTCACAAATGCTACAGAGAATAAAAATGTCCAATAGTGATGTTAATTTCAACTTAAATCAATTTAAGTTATATTTACTCAAGTTACTTTGTGTTTCTCTTAAAATACCTGAAACATCCACTATGTCTCAGAGTGGACTATAATTTGTCTCATACACACAGCTAGAGTATAATATATGATAAACACGTATATTGCAAAAGCTGTATTTCCCAAAATCTTTATAAGAATATGACAACAAGGCATAAAATGGTCCCCAAAGTAAGAGAAGTTATAAAATTTATACAAATGTAAAGGCTGACAGAGGAGAGGGGAAGGAGGAAATGAAAAATATAACAGGTATAGCAATCATTAGGGCTCTTAGGGAAATCCTGATGCAATACTGTCTCTCATTCCATTTTCTTTCTATTTATTCCAGAAGCACGCTGCACAGGGGGAGCTTTACCTTAGCATACAATAAAACCCATTCTACTGAACTCCTTTAGAAGCAGCAATAAAAAAAAACTAGGCTACAATCTATAAAAGCTAATAAGTACTGAATTTAAATACTCGTATTTGTAAAGATGAAGATGACTAACTGTCCTTACAAGATGAGAAGATAAAATTTTACCATTTTAGGTATTACACGGATACATTGTGGCCAGTTAAAGTCACAAACAAAGTTTTAGAGGTGAATATTTGTGACTAATATGCTGCAACAGAAACCCTTTAAGATCCAGGGCTTTTTTTTGCAACCTTACCCTAATTCTGAATATTTGAATGACAACAGCTGTTCTTATCCTAAGAAAAGTAATTTAAGATTAAACTCCACATAAATCACATACTTTTTATGTTTTACAAGCAACAGTTAAAAATACAACACCAAGGCCCCTGTTCAGCAATGAGATTCACATAGGTGGATCCACTTCAATGAGGATTCATAGACAAATCTGTCTAGGTGGCTCTCATTGCAAGTTTGGGCCCTAAAACATCCAATATTCAAGGATACACACTTTTGGGACCCATTCTAAAGTTGAAGTTTGTGTCCATTCACCTTTACATCTCTAAAAGAAAACATAACATAAACACGCTATAATTTATATAATTAACATGGTCTAATTCGAGAACCTAAGTAGCATGCTTGTTTACTGCTTTTCCTCTCTGAAGATCTGGATCTCAGTATTGTTCTGGTTACATAGGCAATGAATATGGCTCTCAGCCTTCGTCTCCAGTAGACGCCCACCTAAATCAGGAAGACCACTACATAATTCAGAACTTCTACTAAAAAAGGGCCTTGGTTATAGTGGCAGAGGCGTCGTAGGTCAGGATTGATTTGCAATTATACAACTGACTGGTGAAATTTGCATAGCCGAACTCTGCGTGGCTCTTGAAAGTGCTACAAGTTCCTCACTTTCCTAGACACTAATATCACTCATTTTTATTACAGAAAGTTGAGGAATAGTGCTAAGTTTATATGCCTCTCTATATAAAATACGGTTAAATGAAGATCCTTTTAATTCTCATGTAGTGTTATTCACAAATTTTCATAGATATAATTTAAAAACATTTTTTCTTGCCATGCTTAATACAAAAAACATTTACGTTTTGATGTACGAATGTCTTATCTCTAGTGCTTGTTCTTTTTACTGTTTCCTTTACTTCCATTTTTAACTATAAAGCAATTTACTAGATTGGTGACACATACTTGTAACAAGAATGCATATATTCTAGATCTAGCTGATTTACACATAAAAAAGTGCCAATGTGAATAAATGAGTCACACCCTTTTGCAGTGGCAGAAAACCCTTAAATGTTAAACACAAAAAATTTACTTACTATCTTTTTCTAAAGAGAAGTCAAAATAAAATAACTGTACTCCATTTATTAAACAGCAAGAAGGGCTGGCTTTTGAAGAAAGGAAAGAGACTTTCAAAATGTTCTTGAATTCTTTCAAAATCTAAATGAGATTTTGGAAGCAGGAAAAAGCTTCAGAAGAACAGAAGGAAACTATATAAAAAGATTTTTTGTTCTTAGGTCACATTCAAAAGCTTTACATAAATCATGCAATAATGGGTTGGAGATACTGTAACAATGTAAAATGCAAGAATAACTTCTGTTTTAATATAATTAATATTACAGCAATTAGATACATACACACACAAGGCTAAATGCATTCATTGTGGGTTAGCTTTAATTGGACTTTTTTTCTTTACATTGTATTTAATTTTTCTTACTTTATTTTCTTATTCAGGAACTAATTCTTGTAGCAGCAACAATGACAGTCCTTATAAAAGTAACTTAAGAAATTTAAAGTCAAATTCTGTCCTTGGATGTATGTTCACAAGTCCCATTGGCTAAAACGGGAGTCATACGGAAAATTTGGTTTTAAGTACGTCAATCACTCTTGCTGCTACATCAATAGACTCTCCCTTTTAATCTCAATCTGAATGGCAAACTAAGATTTTGGAAAATCTGAATAATTCATAACAACCATGGAAGTCAAAATGATTGCTCACTTTAATATTTTGCTTCTTGGAAGCTACTGATAAAGAAATATGCTCTTCACAGGTGGTTGAAGTCACCTAGCCTTCAGCATTACGTTATACAGTGCATCTAAGTCACACATATAACAAGGTACATGGTTAATAGGGTATGTACTATTGTTTATATGATCTTACTCCTTGAAATAATTTTGTATTTTTTTTATAACTTAGATGATGGTAATATGTGATCCATTGAGCAGGTTGTCTCTGTTAGCATAGCAATGAAAAGATGCAACTAACTGGCTGAAATTGTGTTTTGGCATGATTATTCAAATACTTTAAAATATTTTTTAAAATGCAAGTACAGCAAAAAGCAAAGATTAGGCCAGAAAGGTAACACACGTTCCTATCAAAATCAGATTTTATTATTCCCAAAGCATTTTTAAAGGAAAACTAAAAATGCTCTCTCTAATTTTGTGCTTTTTGTTTGCATGTGTTTTCTGTATACCTAGGCATTTGTACATTATTTATACAGGCTTAGGGCTTGTGGAATAAATTGATTAGTACAAGAAGTATTTTATCCATACTACTGACTTTAAGTTACATTTGTTCACCTATGATGTATATTAACCTATTTTCATAGCATATGCCAATCTGGTATGTACTGGAAATCCTTTCCTTCATATCATAGGGTGCACTTGGCATCCTTTTCCACATGTATATTTTTGTATTAAATTCACATCAAACACCACCATGGCTTGCAGTGAATGTATATTAACATAAGTTAAGAATGAGCAAGCTATTTAGTAGAGAAAAATTGCTAGGTTTATCTGACAGTTTCAGAAAAGCAGAAACCTTTATTTTTAAGCTCTATTTTAGCTAATTTACATTTTCTGAAAACAGTTAGAACCAGTTGCCCTGCCACATTACAAATCCATAAACCTGAATGCAAACATTTAAAATCTTGCTATTTAATTTCTTATTGAAAATAGTTTAAGAATGTCTAATCCAGATTACTGACTAAACATCAGCCTACTTCTCACTTGAACACCAAAACAGGTACAATTCAAAATCAGCAAAATATTCTTCCAATCCACTTTTAAAAATAAACTATAAACTGGGTTGTTGTTTTGTAAAAAAAATGTGACGTGTACATATATCCTTGAACTGAAACCTTACTTGCCAAGTTTCAGTCAAAAGCAAGATTTACAGTTACGCTATAAACCCTGTGAACAGAGGTATATCATAGAAACATTGACTATGGAGATCAGTACTAGCAACCTATATAAAAGACTCAGATGAGTATACTTTTTTTTTTTTTTTTTTTTTTTTTTTAAAGCTGTACTGAGGTCATGTCAATATCTTCCAAGATCCTATCTAAAGGGTACCTAATTCCACAATAAAATCTCTTATAAAATGAAAGCTGTGATAAGAGATTCTCAGCCACAGAAAGGGATTCTTTTTGTAATTCTCTCTTCAGAATTTGTTCATCTGTGTAGTTTAATTGATGTATATTAAAACAGTACTCAAGCTCATCTTTTCCTTCTTGATATCTTTATTTTTGTAAGAGTTTTTCCACACAAACTACATTAAGCCCTGCACTTAATTTTATTACTATCTTCTATAGGACTAATTCTAAATGCGCAATAAACAGGCATACTCCTCGTCCTCACATGAAACCTTGCAAAAGATGAACTTTGCTAGACACTAAAAATCATGGTCTTAATAAAGACATTTGATTTACCGCTTATTACAACAATCTGTAACTCACTAGCCCCTCCTCTCTCTTTGTCCTATGTATACAAGGATGTTAACACGCCACTTCGCCTTGAATGGTCCCTTAAACTATCTGTTCGATCTTGCATTCAGATGTGACACTGAGTACCTTTCCCAGACCTGAGAGAGAGAGCTCTGTGTGGCTTGAAATCTTGTCTCTCTCACCCCAATAGAAGTTGGTCCAATAAAAGATATTCCCTCATCCATCTTGTCTCTCCAATATTCAACATCTCAGGGAAAAAAACAAGGAGGGCACTATCTCAATATATGAAACATTACTCAGCACTGAGGGAGGGAAAGAAAGATAAGAAAGGAAGTTCAAGAGCTTTTCTTCATGCTTTATTTATTAGCTAAAGTCAGGCCCAAACTGGCTATTTCTTACATAGAATACTGGATTACAGTTTATATGCAAGGCTCTCCACAGGAAAGTTTAATTGTTTTGTTAAAACTATGGATTCTTCGTGATTAGAGGTGCTATGCAAACACAGGATTGTTTGGGTTTTGTTTTTTTAAAACATGTAACAGAATTTGAGACAACTGGGAGAATCACAAGAGAAACGTGCCTAGATTTTTTTTATTTAAACCTGTTAGAAAAGTGATTTCGGATACTTCTTCAGATAAAAAAAAAAAAAAAAAAACATTTAGGCAAGTATTTTTACAAGTGACTGACGATTTTGGGTACTCCACTTGAAGTACTTTAAAGGGGCCTAATCGTCAGAAAACGGAGATTACCCATCCTCTGCCAATCAAGCCCCTTTAATCTGTTAGTGTTTAAGGTGCCACCAGACTCCTTGTTTTTGTAGATACAGACTAACACAGCTACCCCCTGATACTTAAGCCCCTTTAAAGTATCTAGGGGAACAATGAGCACCCAAAATCATCAATCACATGAAAATCTCAGCTTTAAGGTATATGCAAACAAGATTTTCCATATACTTCATACCTACAGAAAACACCGAAGACTGAAAGAGAGATTGGTGTGACCAGCCTGCAGCAGATGAATTGGATTTGTTTTCAGGAAAGTTTGGGGTTCCCACCCAGGAAGGGGGCGTGGAGACCATGAACTGGGGCAGCCACCTCACAGGAGGAGGGTCAAACCCTGGCTTGAATAGTTTGGTGGGGCAGGCAGCTAAGCCACAGAGCTGAGTAGGGTGCCCCTCTCAGAAGGGAGAATTACCTCTGCCGTAGCCGGCAGGGTCCCTGGGGTGGGATCCTCAAGCGGAAATCGGTCCCTACGGCTCCCCGCAAGGCAGGGGCGCTTCCCAGCGGGAGGATTAGCGCCAGGAGAAGACGGGGGCCCTGGGAGATGGGAGACCAGTCTAGGCTTGGAGGAAAGTGACCCCCCGTTTTGGGGGCCCCTTCCAACAAGGGCACGAATCCCACCGGGCGCAGGGGGGATCGCCAGGCCCTTCGGGAGCTACCCCGGGACGGGACGGGCTAGGGTCCGCCCCCCCCCCCGAAGGGCGAGCCCCCGCGAGGCTCAGGCGGCTGTTCGCCGGCTCCTCAGGCCTGAGCCCCGGCGGCCCCCCCAGCTGAGGGGGCGCGCGCCGGGGCGGGCTGGGGGGGTCTCCCCTCAGGCGGAGGGGCCGGGCAGGGGCTCCGCCGCCGCCCACAGGCGGCTGGGCCGGCGCCGAGCGGTGCCTCCCTCAAGGGCGCGCGGCCGCCCGCTCGCTCACTCACCCAGGTGGGCGGGGCGCCGGGGACCGAGGACTCGGGGGCCGCTCGCCGCTGGGCGCTCAGAACCGCTCGCTCGCTAGCGCTGGGACCTTCCCTTTCATTCGGGGCAGGGGACGCTGCGCCGCCGCTGCCGCACGCACGCACGGCTTCGCGCTGGCGTCAAGACGTCACGACGTTCCCCCCGGCGCCTGATTGGTGCGCGAGGCTGCGAGGCGCGGCCGAGGAGGACTGGTCCCGGAGCGGCCGGCGGTTCCAGCGCAGGCGCACACGAGCATCCGAAGTCGTCGGCTGCCGGGGAGGGCGGCGGGGGAGCGCGTGCGCAGTTGGAGCTGACAGCTGGCGGGGATGGGGAAAATGGAGAAGCCGCGCGTGCGTAGAATGACCTCTGGGGACCACGAGGGTGACCCGCGCCTGCGTACAGATCATTTTGAAGGCTGCTGTGGGTAGAATGAACTGGAGGTTGGGAGGCTGCGCGTGCGCATGACTGAGCTGGCTCTGCAGAAGGGCTGGAGAGCCTAGTAGCTCATACACCAGGGAAGGGCCTTGCCTGCTGCACTCCCACCACCAGACCCCCCCCCCCCCCCCCCGCCCCCCCCCCCCCCTTAGGGCCCCAGGGCGTGTGCTCTACGAAAAGAGAGCCCCTGCCTCAAGGAGTTCACAACCTGCCACCCATGGCTCTTGTGGCACCTGCTCCCGCTGGTTACATTCACACAAAAGCTTTGCTTAGTGACAGATCCATTGCATCAGGGCACAGCCCACTGCACTCTTAAAAGCGTGTTAAGAGGGATGTAGAGGGAAAATCTGCTTACCTTGCCTGCCTCCTGTTCTGGTGGTAACATGCTCTAGCATTGGATAAAGGTTTTATTTCTGTCTACAGTCAATAGCTACCAAAAAGCAACACATACCCCAGCTCCATCAGACTTGCACTCTGATGCAAACTCTTAACAGTGACCTCAACCACTTTTAGATCAGCACATCTAATGATCACATTTCCTGGGCATCTGGGAAGTTATTCTACCTTAACAGTGCTGAGGTTGCCACTAAGATTTGGTCTTAGAGTGCAAACTTGATGAAGCTGGAATAATACTATTTTTGGTAGTTGGGTCACCTCTATCTGCCCCTGTGAAGCCTACATTCAGACTTGCCAATGTTTGACAAACAAGTGAAATAAAGTATACATCACACCATAATACAAAGATGATAGTTTTTAGGTTAAAAAAAAAAAGATGTTTTCTTACTGCATGAATTAAATAAACCAGTAGCTCTCAAACTTTTGTACTGGTGCCCCCTTTCACAGAGCAAGCCTCTGAGTGTGACCCCCCCTTATAAATTAAAAAACACTTTTAAATATATTTAACTCCATTATAAATCCTGGCTGCAAAGCGAGGTTTGGGGTGGAAGCTGACAGTTTGTGACACCCATGTAATAACCTTGCAACCCCTGGAGGGGTCCTGACCCCCAGTTTAAGAACTCCTGAAATGAACTAAAGTAAGTTCTAATACATACAACCCTAGAATCCCCCACTGTGGGCTGTTAACAGGGTTTAACTCTGGGCTTTAAGACTCAGCTCAGTACACTTGAACTACAGGAGTAATTGCTAGAGGATTGACACACTTTCAGTGGGTTGGTTGCATGCTACTTGTTAGTAGTAGAATGGAGGTCAGGAATCCTAGGAGCAAAGCCACAGCTGGTGTACATTGCACTGAAGTCAATGGAATGATGACAGTTTACATCAGCTGAGGATCTTGTCCCTGGACTCTAGCTCTGGGAGGACAATGTGGTGTAGTAGTGGTTAGAGATAAGAGAACCAAAGCACCTATATATGGATGAGTTGATCTGACAGGCAACATAGCTGAAAGTCAGGCCTAACCCTCTTCAGGGCTTGTCTTCATTATACCAGTTAGCTCACGTTACTCCATTTGAGCTAGCCTAGGTGGAGTGAAAGCATCCATACGGTGAAGCTATACAGAGTGATTAGATTAGAATCACAAATGTGCTAATTCAGCTCACAGCCAGTAGCTGCATCCTCACTGCACTGCTACCTTGGGCATTAGCAGCACTCAAACATCAGTCCAGACCCCTTGACAGCCCCGCTAGCTTGAGTTTAAAGCACCACTTCACTTGAGCTGGAGATTTGTGTGTGGGGACAGGAGTCAGAGTGGGGTAACACCCAAATTATACCTTGAGCTGACATTACAGTGAATACAAGACCTTAGAAACTTGAGTCATATTCCCAATTATTAATAATAATCATGTTTACTACCATAGTGCTTAAGGGACCAACCTAGAATGGGGTTCCATTGTGCTAAGCCAGTGGTTCGCAACCTGCAGCCCACGGGCCACATGCGGCCTATCAGGGTAATCTGATTACGGGCTGCAAGCACAGGTTAGTTCTCCATAGAAAGGCTTTTGACACAGCCCCAAATGACATTTTCACAAGCAAACTAGGAAAATGTAGTTTAGATGAAATTACTTTAAAGTTGGTTCACAGCTAATTGAGAGACCATACTCAAAAAGTAGTTATAAATGGTTCTGTCAAAATGGGAGGACATATCTAGTGGGGTCCCACAGTGGTCTGTCACTACTCAATATTTTTATTAATTACTTATATAATGGAGGGGAGAGTATGCTTATAAAATTTGCAGGTGACAAACTGGGAGGGATTGCATGTATTTTGAAGGATGGAATTAGAATTCAAAATTACCATGACAAATTGGAGAATTGGTCTGACCAACAAGATGAAATTAAATAAAGGTAAGTGCAAAGTACTTGACTTGGGGGGGGGGGGGGAATCAAATGTACAATTACAAAATGGGGAATAACTGACCAGGTGGTAGTACTGCTGAAAAGGATCTGAGGGTTATAGTGGATCATAAATTGAATATGAGTCAACAAAGCAATGCAGTTGCAAAAAAGTCTAATATCATGCTGGTGTACATTATTAAGACATGGGGAGGCAATTGTCTGCTCTACTCAGCACTGGTGAGGCCTGTGTGCCACATATTAGGAAAGGTGTGGACAAACTGGAGAGTCCAGAGGTGAGCAACAAAACCATGTACAAAACCAGACCTAAGCTTTCCTCATAACAAAAAGACCTGAGCATGTTTAATCTTGAGAAAAGCCTGAGGGGGGACCTGATAACAGTTTTCAACTATGTTAAGGGCTGTTACAAAGAGGACTGTGATCAATTGTTCTCTGTTCACTGAAGGTAGGACAAGAATATTTAGGTTTTCTAATGATTAGGGGAATTAAGGTCTGGAATAGACTTCCAAGGGAAGTTGTGGAATCCCCATCATTGGAGCTTCATAAGAACAGGTGGGACAGACAACTGTCCAGCATGGCGGTTTACTTGAGACAAGGTGGGTGAGGTAACATCTTTTATTGGACCAACTTCTGTTGGAGGGAGAGAGAGACACACACTTTTTGAGCTTTCATAGAGTTCAGATCTGGGAAATGTACTCAGAGAATCAGAGTTAAATACAAGGTGGAACAGATTGTTGAGCGTAAGGCCTGATCTACACTCAGGGAGTGGGAGGGGAGAGGAGGAAATCGATCCAAGTTACACAACTACAGCTACGTGAATAATGTTGCTGAAGTTGATGTACTTAGATTGACTTACTGTGGTGTCTTCACTGCGGTGAGTCGACTGCTGCCGCTCCCCTGTCGACTCTGCCTCTCGTGGCAGCGGAGTACAGGAGTCGACATGAGCGCGCTCGGGGATCGATCTATCGCATCTAGCCTAGATGCGATAAATCGACTGTTGCTGGATCGATCGCTGCCCGCCAATCCGGCAAGTAGTGTAGACATACCCTTAGTAGTTAACACATACTTCAAGGGACCATCCTCTCTCTGGCACAAGTAGTCTTAAAACCTTTAAAATATATAGGACAGAGATGACAGTTGTTATGATGGTCGGCTTCAAGTCCTGCACAAGATCATAGTATACATCATGATGCTATATAGTCCAGGCAAACCTGGGGAGAAAAAATGGTGCCAGTCATTTAATTAATTTCTCATTCAGTACAAAAGATGAGATTCAAAGGTGGAGGGGACATTGTGTGCTGATCTCAGGCTAATATTTGGCCCTATTTTAAATTTTGCAAACACTAGGGTCTCTACCTCTGTTACTAAAGGAACTTGAAATGAATATAGCCATTTGCTTTACTTTCTTATTGTGCAGCATTTAAGAGCTCTCTTTGGACACTTGAGCCTTCCACAAGTAGTAAATTCTGACAGTTTCTTTGAGAAGCTCAGCAAGGAGAATGAATTAATGAGTTTTGGAAATAACATATCCAGGTGGCTTAATATTTTATAATCTACATTTTCAGAGCCAGAGATTTGAGAGTGATGGTCATGTGAAATAGTGTTAACAGGGTATATTTTTAAGTTGCTAAGGCTACCACATATGGCTGACTGATTGATCATAATGACTACATGACAACACAAGGAGATTCTAACTTTATGTTAGAATACATTGACTGCACTGGCCAGAAGCCCAGTGAACATTAACAACAATTGGATCTTCTAGAACTTCAGTGTATTTGACAAGCTCATTACACAAACTCATTTATTTACTCTCCCATTTCAACAGAAGAACAAATGTCATAATCAAGCAAAAAGGAGTTAAATTATAAGGCAGAGCTTGTCATTTGCTCACAGACATAGCATTAATCTAGTTGCTGTATACACCACAGATTTGTATAAACAACATTCATCTTCCATCAAAGAGATGATCAGTTTCTTTGGATTTTCTATAGGCCAGCTGTAGGGGAATACATTTTACAAGAAATCCAGTGTGTATGTGTAACTTTTGATTAAAACAATGGGAAAGAAAGCACTTTATTTTCCTCAGAGTAATGGTCGATTTAAAGAAAACCCCATTACACAAGTTCCTTCAGAATATACCAGAAGAGCTGTTAAAAGATATTCTTAGAGGTTCAATTAGCCTGAAACAAACAATTACAACTATAGATCTACTTAACTGAAATAAAACTCTGAGCAGCTGGCTTCCCAACCATGTTTCAAATACAGTACACATAAATGGCAGTGGATCAGATCTTATCCTCATCTGGAATTTGGCTTTATTTACAAGAGGAACTGGAAATGAAACATCAAATCCAGCCAAGCCTTCTCTCCAAGGCTGGCAGCTCCCAAGGCCCCTCCTCAAAAACTGCTCAGCCCATACCCTTGGTTCTCATTATAAAGCACTTCTACATCCTTTATATTTGTATGATTATCAACAGACATGCAATAATGAGTCAACAAACTTCACTTATAATTTTCCTGCCAGAAAAGGTGTGTTCTTAACTCAAGTGAGCTAACTCTAGTTCACAAGCCTAGTTAACTAACTCAAGGTAAAATCCTTGTAAAGACCAGCCAGTTTGTAGTTTGCAAATGAATTAGGAGGTCAAGTTACAGACAAGCACCCTCACTAAATTTCACTGAGTCTGGTATTTTCTTTTATAGAGTCCCATTTATTTACAAGGGATGTACAAAGTCCTGCTTCAACAAATGCAGGAAACACCAAAAAACAAGAGATAGTGACTTTGCTTAGGGTATGTCTACACTACAGCTATGGAAAATCTGCTTTATAAGAGGACACGCAAAGAGTTTGGCTTGTTTAACCTAAGCAAGCAAAGGTTGAAGGAAGATGTGTTTACAGACAGCAATCCTATCAATGGGATAAACACCAGGGAGAGAGAGGAGTTCTTGAAGTTAAGGATCAATGTTGGCACAGAATCAACTGGATATAAACTGGACATTAAGAAGTTTAGGCTTGAAATGAGACAATGGTTTCGAACAATCAGAGGAGTGTAGTTTCAGAATAGCCTCTAGTAGAGTAATGGGGGCAAAAAACCTAACTTGTTTCAAGACTGATCTTGAGAAGTTTATGGAGGGAATGGTATGATGAGGTTGCCTATAAAGGCATATGGGCCATCCATGACTGCTATTAGCAAATATCTCCAACTGCTGAAGATGGGACTGTAGATGGGGAGGGCTGAGTTACTACAGAGAATTCTTTCCAGGCTTGTGGCTAGGCAGGGGGAGCAGTCTCACTCACATGCTCAGGGTCTAATTGATTGGTATATTTGGGGTCAGAAAGGAATTTCCTCCAGGTCAGATTAGCAGAAACCCAGGGGTTTTGGCCTTCCTCTGCAGCGTGGGATATGGGTCACTTGCTGGTTTGAACTAGTGTAAATGGTGGACTCTCTGTAACGTGAAGTCTTTAAATCAATATTTGTAACTCAGCCAGAGGTTATGGGCCTATTACGGGAGTGGGTGGGTGAGGTCCTATGGCAGGAGTGGGCAAACTATGGCCCATGGACTGCATCCGGCCCGCCAGCTGTTTTAAGCTGGCCCTTGAGCTCCTGCTGGGGAGAGGGGTCTGGGGCTTGTCCTGCTCTGGTGCTCCAGCTGGGACAGGCTCGGGAGCCGCTCCACACAGCTCCCAGAAGCAGCTGCATGACCCTGCTCCGGCGCTCCAGCCAGGGTGCAGAGTCAGGGGCTGCTCCATGTGGCTCTGGGAAGCCGCGGCATAGCCTCCTTCTGGCGCTCCAGCCAGGGTGCAGGGTTGGGGGCAGCTGCACGCGAGTCCTTGAAGCCGCAGCATGGCCCCCCTCCAGCGCTCCAGCCGAGGAGCAGGGTCAGAGGCCACTCCACACGGCTCCCAGAAGTCATGGCATGGCCCACCTCTGGCTTCTACGCACTCCAATGGCCCTCTCTAGCACTCCAATGGGAGCTCTAGGGGTGGTGCCTGTGGACAGGGCAGCGCGCAGAACCGCCTGGCCATGCCTGCGCATAGGAGCCGGAGAAGGGACATGCCACTGCTTCCAGGAGCCACTTGAGGTAAGCGCTGCCCAGAACCTGCACCCCTGAGCCTCTCCCCACGCCCCAACCCCCTGCCCCAGCCCTGATCCCCCTTCTGCCCTTCAACCCCCTCAATCTCAACCCAGAGCACCCTCCTGCACCCCAAACCCCTAATCCCCAGCCCCACTTCAGAGACCACCCCCCCAGCGCCTGCATCCCAACCCCCTGCCCCAGCCCTGATCCTGCTCCTGCCTTCTGAACCCCTTGGTCCCAGCCCAGAGCACCCTCCTACACCCCAAACTCCTCATTTCTAAAATGATCAGCAATGAACTAATTTAAACAATTTTGTTAAATATTTTTAGGTTTAAGAGTTAATAATCCAACAAAATACATTGGGTGGCTCTTATTTCTCAGAGTTAATGTTTCAAGCTACCCATGGCCTCAAAAGGGCATAATTGCATCATTTTATGGGTGGTACATATTGTTAGGATTATCTTCACAAACAAAAAATTTCCCCAGCCCTTAATTAAAGCTTAGATTCTGGAGACCATATTTGCATCAAGGGATGGAGTCCACCGCTGTGAACCAAGAAAATGATTTTATTGTCCTCACTGTAAGGTATATATTTTAGATAGACTATTATGACAGCAACATGGATGTAAAAAAATTAAAATCAGACCCAAAGTATCTCAAGTTAAGCATCCAAAAGTTAGTGGACACCTCTGAAACTTTGGGTCTAAGCACCTTGCCCAAGGTCACAGATCTGGGACTAGAATCCCTAGGGCGGATCCTCAGTCGGTATAAATGATCAAAGCTCAATACTATGATCACTTTCACCAGTGGAAGATCTGCTCCCAAGTGTCCCAACTCCCAGTCCTGTGCACTAACCCTAAGAGTTGCTGTATACTAGTACAGGACTAGACCCTTCACCCACACAAAAGGGCCACGTCCAGCAGATAGAGCAATGGAGTCCCATTTCTTTTCTCGGCTTTCCCAAGTGTCCTTGGGCAGGGCACTTAAATTCTGTGCTTCAGTTTTCCCCATTTCTGGTACTGATGGAATACTTAACTTATAGGAATGCTCTGAGCCAAAATTCATTGGGCCAGATTCTCCGCTGCTGTAGCCCCATTGACTTCAGTGCAGTTAGTGCATTTGACAGCAGTTGAGGATCTAGTTCTGTAATGTTGTCCTCTGCCACCACCTAGATCTTCAGTTAGTATAAATTGTCTTACCTCCAGCTGCAGATATGTCCCCTGGATTGGACAGTGGTAGGTGCTTCAGAAGTGCCTTGATTGGTGCAAGTGCTGTAAGAGTGTGAAATATATCACTGAGGATTAGAGTTCTAAAGCCATTTAATATTCAGCAGCTACGTAATTCAGCAATGTGGGATCCTCTTGAAGAGGTTGATGAGGTTAATGTTGAGCTGTGGTTTTAACCTCACTATATCTTTTCCTTCTGTTTACACTAAACCTAGAAAGAATGTATTATACCTTTATTCACCTTAACATCATGGAGTATTTTCATAAACATTTTAAACACTTTCTGACACAGGTCTTTACTTTTGTCATTAGTACGTAAAATGTATGGGTTTCATAACTGTAGCACCAGACTTTCTAATGTGTTGCACCAATACTACTGTATAGCTTTGTAATTTACTGTGAAATACAATGCTGTTGTTTCCAATCTTTGTCCGAAAGATTTCCCCCCTTTAAAGGGCACTTAAGCAGAACGTCCAAAAGCTAAAATATGGGGCAGCCTTCAGTCTTCTGTTCATGTAGAAAGATTCAGAAGTGGATATCATCAAGAACTACTGTCTAGCAAGCAGCCAGCCCTTTGATAAAAAGGTGCAGCTAAAGTGATTTCAGTCATCACTCACAAAACTCCATAAACAGCAAAATAACAGCCCGTGGCCTAAAGCTCACTGATATTTACATGCACTATCATATATGTCATGTCAATTAATTCAATGAGGTCTCTAACATACTATAACACTACTATAGTTTAGGTAGCCCACTAGACAAAAGTTAAGATTTAAAAAAAAGAGTACTCTCAATGCAAACAAACTGAAATACATGTGAAAAACAATGTACCAGTTACAAGTGACATTTATAAGCCTACTTCTAGCAGTAACAATTATGCTAAAAATATGGCATTTGGGACTCTGACAATATTCAAGCCCAATATATACTCTAGCCTGAGGCCTGTAAGGAACATTAGGATACTAAAGGCCTGTATAGTAAGACTATAAATAAGGTTTTCAAAAGTGAAGCATTTTGAATAAATGTTACCATTAATTTTTCAATTGTTAAACCAATACTAATCAAGGATTGATAGTGGTTTAAAGAGTGGAGGGCAGATCTTCAGCTGGTATAAACTGTCACAGCTCTGCTGACTTCAGCAGAGGAGCTGCCCCTCTCCAACACAGCCACAAAAAGACTTCAGATTATTAGGCTAAGCAAATTTGGGGCATTTTGCATTAAAATATTTACCCTCGGTCATGGGGCACATCAATCACTGCCAGACTGGACCTTCCTCCTGTTCACTCTGGGAATTAGCTCAAGGTTGACACCCACATGTGCAGTCTGCACATCATCACTTCTTCTCTGCAGTCTGCCTGCGGCCCCTCTCACAGCATCCTCTTTGTGACTCGGCCCTCCAGCCATGTCCCTATCAATGTTCCCCTGACCAGGAGAGTTTAGCTCCTAGTCCAGCCACTTCCCCAGTGGCAACTGTAGTTAACTGTCTTGCCACTTCCCCAGTGGGGAGTGGGGAGGACCCTGGCCCACCCACTACTCAACATCCCAGACCAGGTATCCTCCAAATCACAGTCACTTACTGCATTCCTTTGCTTCTACTATCACTGCATTTCTCTGGGCCACTTCCCTGTGACCACAGCACCCTCCTCAGTCCAAGCAGCCCATCCAGAGCTCCTTCTCTTCTCCCCGGGTTCCTGCCTATCCAAGGCTAGGTCTATACTACCCGCCTGAATCGGCGGGTAGAAATCGACCTCTCGGGGATCGATTTATCGCGTCCCGTTGGGACGCGACAATCGATCCCCGAATCGGCGCTCTTACTCCACCAGCGGAGGTGGTAGTAAGCGCCGCCGACAGAAAGCCGCAGAAGTCGATTTTGCCGCCGTCCTCACAACAGGGTAAGTCGGCTGCGATACCTCAAATTCAGCTACGCTATTCACGTAGCTGAATTTGCGTATCTTAAATCGACTCCCCCCTGTAGTGTAGATGTACCCCAAGATGCTACAGGGTTGCAGCTTACACCAGACACAATCCTCCCTCCTCAAGCTCCAAGCAGCTACTGAGCGTGCTGTGTCCTGAGGCTCTTTTTATATGGGCCTGCTGGGCCCTGATTGGCCACTCCTTACAGCCCCTCTCCTATTGGCTTCTTTTCGCACAGTCTCTTAAGGCTCTATTAACCCCTTACTGGGCAGTGTGGGGCAGATGCCCCATCACACTCTCCTTCCCTCAAATAGGGGAAACAATACTATAACTTATGTTAAATATGTGTTCATCCTGTCTACTTTATCAAGACTGGTTCGCTAAGACACCCAGTCCATGAACAAAATATGTGGGAACAAAATAGCACAGTGCTACAAATTGATCTACTTACTTTTTAATTAAGTTGGATTATATGCATGTTTCATGCCCCTCCCTCAAGGACAAGCTTGCTGGAGGGACATGAAACTTACACTTAAAAATCCTGCACACAGTACAATACTAGGCACTTCTGATCTGGGACTAAAAATTAAAACTGGCCTCCCATGTCCTTTAAAACCATGCAAGCAAATTGGGATCCTTACTGTCCCTCATAAAACACATTCCCACTTAACATTCTTCCCAAAGTGCTGCATGGAGCACTCTGGCCAAAAAGGATCAGAGAATAACTTTTGTAAAGGCGGAAGATAAGAGGGAGAGTCAGCCAGTTCCGCTGTTCAGTGGTGCTTACAAGGTAGAAGGCTAATTTTCATTTTTGGCCTCAAGTTGGATATGCTGCTAAATTAACGTACTCAAATTTAAGTGCACTTCAAGCGCTTGCCTGGTAGGGAGTAGGAAAGGAAGGAGAGAGGCAGTAAAAAGGATCCTTTTGCACTGGAATAGGTGCAGTTTTAGTGCACAAAATGAGGGCTGGAGAGTGGACGAAGCAGCACCCAGCTCCATGCAAGGTGGCTGCACAGCAACACACAGGACAGGGCTTAGACATGGGCAGGGCTGGCCTTATCATGAGGCGAACTGAGGCGGCCTCCTCAGGTGCCAGACTGTTGGGGGGGGCACCACTAGGACCCAGATTGTAGAAAATTGTGTCTGCTGCGGGTGCATATGTGCTGCTCTAGATGCACAGAGATGATGGAGTGCTGTGCTGGAGGAAGGAGGGCACAAGAGACATAACAGGCAGGCAGGAGAAAAGGTGAGAGGGAATAACAGAAAGCAGCAGGAGGGGCAGTGCAGCGCAGCGCTCGGCGGGGGGGGTTCCGGTGGCGCGGCGCTCGGTAGGGGGTGTTTGGCGACGCGCCGCTCCGCGGCAGGCGGGGGGTGTTCGGCGGCGTGGCGCTCGTTGGGGGGTGTTTGGTGCTCCGCAGGGGGCGGGGGGTGTTTGGCGGCGCAGTGCTTGGCGGGGGGTAGGGGGGTGTTCGGCGGCACGGCACTCAGCGGGGAGTGTTTGGCGGCGTGGTGCTCGCGCAGGGGGGCTTCAGCAGTGCAGCGCTCCGCAGGGGGCGGAGGTGTTCGGCGGTGCGGCACTCCACGGGGGGCGGGGGTGTTCGGCAGCACGGTGGGGGGGCCGAGGTTGTTCGGCAGTGTGGCGAGGGGGTGGCGGCTGTTTGGCAGCGCGGCGCTCCGCGCGGGTGTTCAGCAGCGCAGCGCTCGGTAGGGGGCGAGGGGTGTTTGGCAGCGTGGTGGGGGATGTTCGGTGGCACACCACGTTGGGGGGTTCAGCAGTGCGGCGGGGAGCGGGGGCTGTTCAGTGGCACGGCGCTCGGGGTTTCGGCGGCGCAGCACTCAGTGGGGGGGGTGTTATGGCGGGGCGGTGATTTTTTTTGCTGCTTGGGGCGGCGAAAAAGTTAGAGACGGCCCTGGTTGAGAGCCACTATAGCTGGCACAGAACAGCAGTCATGCGTGAAAGAAGAAAACGCCCCTCTGAGGCAGCATTCAGAAAGCAAAGGAAGCTTTTCTATCTAAGCAGGAAGGAGTTCTCCTGAGATACATAGACACAAATGTTCACGCTGAGCCTTCCGGCCCCAGTGAGGATGTGAGTGGTGAGGAGATGCCTGATCTTCCAGTTAGTCAGAGTGCAGCTGACCTGGCAGCTACTGCAGCATCCATATCTCCATCTCAAATGGGTGTAACCAGGCACATTCCTGAAGAAAAGTGTAGATCAGAGAAGAGTTTGGTGGAGGCGCAAGAAACAGCTGCTGCTGAGTTTAGTTCCTTAAGTCTAGATGACCCAGGACTGTGGACCCACTTGAGCAGTAGCCTGAGGGACTTCCTTGTACTGCATGGGCCACAGCGAGTGAAAAACTTCATGTTTCCCAAAGGCAATGAAAATAGAAGTTTCCATCCAACACATTATTGGCATCAAATCCCCAATGGTGACAAAGTGGAGAGGCCATGGCTTATGTACTCAAAACCCCAGAATGCTGAAGACGACCTACACCAGCAATACAGGGCACTAGAGACAGTGTTGACACACGATGACGTGTGATATTGATGCGAGTGATTTAGGTGATGAACTGAAAGCCCTTTCAAGATACATTTCAGCAGGATTAACTCCAAAGTCTGTTCTGGAATATATGTGCACAAATAAGCTGACACCCTCTTTCCAAATGCTTTTGTTGCTCTGTGCATACTTCTAAAACTTCTTGTAACAGTTGCCAGTGGAGAACGCAGCTTCTCCAAGCTGAAGTTAATAAAAACACATCTACGCTCCACTATGACAAAGGAGAGGCTGGTTGGCCTTGCAACCATCTCAGTAGAGCATGAGCTGGCCCAGACTGTGGACCTTCAGCAGGAAGCAGTTCAAATCTTTGCAACCAAGAAGGCACGGAAAGCACCACTTTGATAATTCAAACACATAAAAATGCCAGTGTTTACTATGCAGACAAGAAAAGTTAACTTTTAAACGCCTGAACAGCAAATGTAAGTGTTACTTAAAATTTTTGAACAAGGCATTTTAAGTTGTTAGTTCTCCTTTATTAGGGTAGGTAGCAGAGCAGTACCATGAGAGGAAGAGAACAGGAAGAAGGCAGAATTGAGACCTTTAAAAATTTTGGCCCAAGTGAGGGGGCATGGGGGTATCATTTGAGCTCCCCGCCTCTGGTGCCAAAATGTTATGGGCCAGCCCTGGATGTGGGACAGAGTACAAAAGCCCATGGAACATATCCACATTCACTCCGCAGTCTCCCTCCTACTTCCAAGACGCCAACCCATTTCCAAACTTAACTATTCAGGACAGCCATCAGAATCTACATGATTAAATGCCACTTTCCAGGACCAGGTTTTTGATTCTCTCAATCTGCTGGACAGCAGGGTTCTTCCCAGCCTGCTTTGGAAGTTTGGGAAAACCACTCAGCCCCCATTTACAAAGACATAGCCTCTACCCTTAGGATGGGTTGCTTCTATATTTTTACAATTGTATTTATTTATTTTAACTAGTTATTCTAGCACTTAAGTAAATTAGCAGAAACATTCCCTAGTTTAAGGTGGCTTTCTGCACCCCCTCTAAGCTATTCAGAAGAGCATTCATCCAAGGTACAAAACTATGTTGAAACTTTGGGAGTGGAATGGACCACTCCAGTAGAGATTTAATTTCCATTAAATTCCTTAATGAGAATGCACTCACTCTTAGAATGGAGGGACAGGCAAAACCTGGCCAATATCTTTGAAATGGGTTATTTTTAAATGTATCCCCCCTTATAAATATGAATAATGGAACAGAAGCCCAATAGCCTTTAAAAATCACTCATTTCCTCATATAGTCGGGGTGGGGGTGGGGGATTTTCTTCTCAACCATGTGCTTTAGGTTCTTGATTAATATGAATCGTGTAAACAAAACTTAGTTTTAGTGCTTATCTCTGCAGCAGACTAGAAGCAGTCTTTCTGTCAATCGGCTTCTGAGTTCTCCCCCTTTGAAGGAAGGTCAATAGAACACAGCCTTCAAGAAAATCCAGCAGGTATCACTGCTGATAACTTCTATACAGAGAAGAGGACAGAAGTTACAAAACGAGAGAGAGCAGAGTGAAAAAGAACTTAATTGGTTGATGTAAGAAGGCATTTGTCTCCAAAATCAAGGTCTGTCTCTTCCGCTGATAGGACACAGAAAATGACAAGAATTCTACAGTCCCAGCAAACAATCCCATTCCCCACTAGGAAACAAACCTACTTATCACAAAATAATAAGTGTTGGAGATGCACAATATAAAGTACTTCACACTTTATTATAGTGTGTATTATTATTATTATACATTCCAGCTAAATATTTTGGGTTGCAGATATATTTGAGAAACAAAAGATCAGAGTTAAAGGAAGTATTTTTTCACACAATGCACAGTCAACCTGTGGAATTCCTTGCCAGAGGATGTTGTGAAGACCAAGTCTATAACAGGGTTCAAAAAAGAACTATATAAGTTCATGGAGGATAGGGCCATTGATGGCTATTAGCCAGGATGGACAGGGATGGTGTCCCTAGCCTCTGTTTGCCAGAAGCTGGGAATGGGCAACAGGGATGGATCACTGGAAGATTACTTGTTCTGTTCATTCCCTTTGGGGCACCTGGCATTGGCCACTGTCGGAAGACAGGATACTGGGCTAGATGGACCTTTGGTCCAGTATGGACGTTCTTATGTTCTAACTTTTTGGGTGTTATAACATATAAACAAGTAATACTTATTGCTTGGTTGAAGGTTTAAATGAGCTCAGTTCAAATTACATACCACTTGCTTGACTGATATAAGTTACATTTATAATCAGACAAAGCATGAGACTTTTCAGGGAGAGTAAATATATTTAGGTGATAGATTTATAGAAACTCCTAGCCAAAACAGGTAAAATTAGATTTTAGATGTAGCAGTACCCCAATATTTGACATTCTAAAAACACATAAGGCAACAATTAGTTAATAGTCAATTCATCATCTGGAGTGAATAGAACTGCATGATTCATTTATTTACCCAATTAAAATTCAAGAAAAATGTTACAATGAAGAGGAAAGAAACCATAGGAATTATCCTACACCATTCTAGATTTCTACACTTCTGCTCTCAGGATAGTTTCTGGAATTTAGTTTTTTCAGCTTTTGAGAGGAATCCTTTTGAGCCAAAATTAAAATGAGAATGTAAGTGACTGTGTATAACACATACTTTATTAAATAAATCATTCATATTCATACTCTCAGTAGAGAAAGACCGTAGTTGTAACACACAGACTGTTTAGAAAAAATTCACTAACTCCTCTCACATGCAGGTGCACTATTTAATAATTAAACATTTAGTAGTAATATTATTTCAAATTAAGGTATAGATTTACAACCTTCTCCAAAAATCAACACATAATTTTAACATGAATTTCCAAGAGATTTTAAAGAGAAAAAACTTTGTTACAACAGTTATGCGCAACAATATAAACTGCAAACCAAATGCTATAGTAACAGCAACATGATTTTTAGCAAACTGTAAGAAAGTAAAATCTGGGTACAGCAGATTTTAAAGGTTCTAGTGGAATTATGCTGCAAAGCTGTGTAGACAGTACACCCTGCTGGGTAATCAAAGGACCTGCATGTGATATTGTCTAAACTAAAGGATTGGTACTGTGGCAATGGATACACCCGTACAGACATGAACTATCACAGGCAGACCAAAAAGAAAGAAAATCAGAGCTACAAGTCAGGACATTGTAGCATTTAAGATGACTGGAACATGTCAGAATTTGTTTATTCAGCATTTGTCAATTCATACATCTAAAGAGTGAGGGATATAGAACCCAACATTCAAATTAAGTATCAAAGCAATGATTTATCTCAATACAAACTAGTGTTTCCTCTCTACAAAGCAGTTCTCCAGGAGAAAGGAGATGCATATTACTGCAGGAAGGGTATAATGGATGTCAGTGGCATGAAGACTCACAGGGATGCTCTTGTCAAAGAATCAAGGTACAATTTCACTCAAACAAAACTCTGAACAAGGCTATTTTAAAACTAGATAGTGTTTTACTGTCATACGTGACTGCCTTAAAACTTAACAATAAAAGTTCAACATTAAACCAAGAAGCATTTGAAAAGTAGAAAGTCAAGTAAAACTGCAAATACAGTTACTAGGGCTTTTTGACTGCAACTAGCAAGGATTCTCTCTCCTTGTTTTATTTTAAAGAAAATCTACTCTCAGATTGTCAAATATATTAGATAATGGTTGGGCTGAAAAATGCTTCTTAAGTATTTCTAAAGCCTTAACATTCTTAGCATGCAAAAGTTTTTCATCACTCAGCTCACTTTTAACATCCTCCAGTTCTTTTTGTATGTTTCTTATTTTTAAATCATAATGCAGTTTCACCTTTTCTATGCAGGCCTTATTTCCAAGATCATGTTGCTGTTTTAACTTCTTAACTTCTTGTTGTAAATCCTTGTTCTTTAGATCCAAACTCTGAATTTCTTTTCTTGCCTGAAGCAGCTCTTCATTTAAGCTTCTTATGTTTGCTGATTTTTCATGTAAATGTTGTTTTAAGGCTTGAAGCTCAAAATCTTTTTTTAAGCTGTCCTTTTGAATCTGCTGTAATTGGGTATTTTTGCAGCGAACCTCTTTTTTGGAGTTTAGAAGTTCTTGTTCAGCATTTTCAAAGTCCACTTGTATTTTTTTGCATTTAGCTTTCAGTTCCACTAACTCTGTATTCAAAGTGGACAGCTGAAGTTTCAGAGAAACTCCTTCCACATGGTTCTTGTGCATTTCTTGTCGCAAATCTGCTAATTCCTTTGCATTCCAGATACAATGACCCTCTGTTTTCTTTAAGCTTTCTTCAGTCCCAACATCTAAATTACCAGCTCCACAGCAGCCAGAATCCTCTTCTGTTTCCTTCTTTGAAATGTTTATCTTTGCACCTACTCTGTTTGGTTCATATTCTCGTACAATGAGTTTGGAAAAACATTCTTTCTTTTTGAGCCTTTTTTCTTCTTGAAAATTTTTAATTGCTCTGTTGTAGATTTCTTCCACTCTCTTTGCTCTCGCTAAAGCCAGTTTTTCAAACATCAGAGATTCAGGCTGATAGGCTTGACTAAAAAAATCTTGTGCACTAAAATGAGGAGAAAATAACTTCTCCACCCAATGTTTACCTTTGTTCTCCATTTCTATGGTTTCCATTGCCTGTTAGTAGAAAAATAAAATCAGTAGCTGAAAGAACACATTTAAACTTTGATGTGAAGCTTCATCCGAAAGAAACTAAAATTATTAGTAATTATAATTTGTAAAAATGTAGAGGGCTAGCTTCAGGTACCTTTACTCATGTTGGGTGGCACCTTACTCATGACTTCAGTGGGCCTACTTGTGGAGTAAGGTGCTTTTCAACATGAATAAGGATATCAGAAACTGGTCCAAAGTTACTAGTGTCATAACATACTAACTATAGGGAAGCCCTGCTCTGTTTTAACTGTATATGAAATTAAAGTACCGGTTGATTGCTTTGAGGAAACAGTTTAGAGACTGATCCTGTTAAAGAAGAGCTTATATTGTTCTTATATGGGGCAAATCCTAGTTTTTAAACCAGGTAAATTTTCTATTGCCTGTAATGAGAGATTTGCCTGAATGTGGATTGAAGGATATGAATCATATTTTCTTTGTTTGTAATTGGGTATTTTTGGTTTTTTTAAACTGTATCACTAAAATTCTTTAAAGGTGCTTATTCAGTTAACATCTAGACAAGGATCTGAATATGAGACACACCACAGTAGGTAAATGCTAAGTGTTTAAAAATTGTGGAGATGTAGTGCTTATTAGAATAAATTACTGAAAAGCTGCACATAATATGGAGAGACTATACATAGACTTCCTCCTGCAACTCTGAGAATTGCCCTGCAAAATTCCTGATATTCCAGTCCTCATCCTCTCTAAGCACAGACTATCAATTGTGTAGCAACAGTTAGTTTTGCCATGAGAATCTATGTTTTAGGGACAACAATAAGATTCCCAAATACTTCTCACTAGAGACTAAATCAGAATTTGACTCAAGATCGCCAGAGGAGAAAGATTTATGGATTAATCCACTGTGCTATTTACTCCATGTTTCCCTGCACTATCATCATTGAACTAAGAAGATGAATCTAGGGTTATGCATGGTGCTAGGAATATTTAAGACAGTTACCATTTTTATTTGGATTTACATTGAAATCCAAGAACAATAACATGAGGCAAAATATACTGAAAAGAGATTATGTCAGTTAGCTTCTCTAATGATTTGGCTGTCTAAACATATTGAAGAGTTTTATAAAACCAAGTAGGAATATAAATTGAATATGGACAAGCTATGTCTCAGGCACAAGGGATAAATTTGTAGAGTAAGAGAGGTAATAATGATACTAGAATAGTAAATGCACTAATATTTCACTGATTCAAATTCAGAACAGCTCGGTAATGACTGAAAGATCTCCCTAATTCAGAGGGGTCTCATGTCTCAAGGATTTTCTCATGGAGTCACACTGAATATGACAATAAGGTACTGAATACATAATAAATTGAAGCTTAATTACTACATGAAGGCTGTATTCTGCACTTGATCTTTGTACAACCTCCCACTGACATTAGGCCGCGATCTGCCATAGATTGAGAAGAGTATGAAGTTCTAATTTTTTATTTTGGAATCAGGCCTTCTCCAAATAAGTTTGACACTCGTGATGTAATGGCTATTTGATGACCTATGTGAAATGAGCTTGGTGGCCTCAGTCTAGTTCCTCATGGACAGATGTCCATGTCACAGCGAGACCATCACTACAGCTGTTGCCAGTGACTAAAAAAACCTGGAGAGAAGGGATAGGGATTGGCTCAAAGAGGCCAGCAACTTTATAATCAGTTACCCTATTTGAGGTTGTCCCTCATCAGTGTTGAGGTACAGTGGCAGGGCTGTTTGGGTAGACTTACTACCCATTCTGTAGATAGAAGTCATCAATCTCCAGGATGGGAAATGGGCGACAGGGGATGGATCACTTGATGATTACCTGTTCTGTTCATTCCCTCTATGGCACCTGGCATTGGCCACTGTTGGAAGTCAGGATAGGGGGCTATATGGATCTTTGGTCTGACCCAGTATGTCCGTTCTTATGTAATGAATGCTGTGGGACATAAACCTGTTTTGGATAATTGGGAATTTCAGATCTTTGAAACAGTACTGTATCCTACACTGAGGATGAAGAATTTCATGCATATTTACGTGATATTTTAAATCTCTCTTTTTTAACTCCTGTGTTAAATCGTCCCATGTTTAGCACCACTGAGAATCATAAGAACAGCCGTACCGGGTCAGACCAAAGGTCCATCTAGCCCAGTATCCTGTCTACCAACAGTGGCCAATGCCAGATGCCCCAGAGGGAGTGGACCTAACAGGCAATGATCAAGTGATCTCTCTCCTGCCATCCATCTCCATCCTCTGACAAACAGAGGCTAGGGACACCATTCCTTACCCATCCTGGCTAATAACCATTAATGGACTTAACCACCATGAATTTATTCAGTTCTCTTTTAAACGCTGTTATAGTCCTAGCCTTCACAACCTCCTCAGGTAAGGAGTTTCACAAGTTGACTGTGCGCTGTGTGAAGAGGAACTTCCTTGTATTTGTTTTAAACCTGCTGACTATTAATTTCATTTGGTGACCCCTAGTTCTTGTATTATGGGAATAAGTAAATAACTTTTCCTTATCCACTTTCTCCACATCACTCATGATTTTATATACCTCTATCATATCCCCTCTTAGTCTCCTCTTTTCCAAGCTGAAGAGGCCTAGCCTCTTTAATCTCTCCTCGTATGGGACCCGTTCCAAACCCCTAATCATTTTAGTTGCCCTTTTCTGAACCTTTTCTAGTGCCAGTATATCTTTTTTGAGATGAGGACACGCAGCACATGCCTGAAGAACTATTATTATTTACAAACTGAAAGAGTGCATAGGCCAGATGGAGGGAGGGACGACAAAGGGGACACAAAATAATGTTGTTGGACTCGATGCAGTGATTTTTGAAATTGTTGGAGAAAAAATTGGGTAAGCCATACAGATGTACTGAAGTTGCAGACAAAGGTAAATCACATGCCATCATTAAAGCCCCAATGCTTCAAACTGCTCCATTCATGCACATATGAAGCCCCTTGGAAGTCAATAGGAGTCTGCCCATGTGGCTGCTCAGAGGATCAAGGTCATATTTAGCAAGTGATCATGAGAACCAGGTCTTTGGAGCGGAGCCCGGAGCTGGAGCGCAGAGCAGCTCCGGAGCAGTGGAGCTGCAGGTTTTTGCCTGGAGCTGGAGCAGAGCCGGAGCACAGCTCCAAAGCCCTGATGAGAACCATATAAACTATGAAGAAAGAGAAAGTGGGGAATATTACCTGGAGCTGGGAGATTCTTGACGATATTGTCTAGCAGAGGTAAATTTTCCTGGCATTCCTTTCTCCAACAATATAGGAAACTTTAGGACAGAGACCCATATTAGCAGTCTGCCAGAAGCCAGAGGGCTTGGGCATTCCAGTCCATTTTAAAACCAAACGGAGTTTGCACAGCCATAATGTTTGTTCATATTTTTATTCCCTTCAAAAGATAAACAGAAACTGTTTGTTGAGAAGGTTCAATGGGGGAACAAATGCCTCCTGCAGGTAAGCGGGTTTGTCCTCACCCTGTGGTTACCCATCATGAGTTTGAGGGTGATAAATGACCCAAGTTCAGTGGATACCCAATGTCACAGCAGCACTATCCAGCATCAAAGGCTGTAACCACAGAGGAAGAGGGGGACTACTGCTGCAGAGGGGCTACCCAGCACCCACCATGACTAGGACTCAGAGTTAACAGAGCCATAATAATGGTAGGAACATCAAAGGGACAGAGTGCTACCCAGTGCCCCAAGCTGTAGCAGAACCTAACTCGATAAGGTTGAGACACCCTCCAGCACCTCAGGTTATAAGGGAGGGGACACCCAGCACCCCAGGCTGTGTAACCCCTTAGGATGGGGACACCCAGCACCCCAGGCTGTAACACCTTGGGGGGGACCCGAGCACCCCAGGCTGTAACCCCTTGGGGGGGGGACACCCAGCACCCCAGGCTGTAACACCTTGGGGGGGACCCGAGCACCCCAGGCTGTAACCCCTT